>NW_020867562.1:0-41544 GCF_003369695.1 Bos indicus x Bos taurus | reverse complement strand
CATTGTAAAGCAACATACTGCAAGAAATATTTGCTGCCATTGACTCTAAACAGTGACTGTAAATGTACTTTTATTTAAACATTCCTTGATTTTCCAAAGAACAATGCAAAGTAAATCAGATTTTCCTTCATAGGCTATTATTTCACAGAGTGTTTTTATATGTTAACATGTATCTTTCAAAATGTAAATGTCATACAAAGGAAACTAGGATTGATAACTTTTTAAATTTCTCTTCTTTACTGTAATTGTTTTTACTTTCCTAGTTAGTATGGGGGAACAAAACATGCCATCTCGAAATTTTTTTTTTAATTTTTATTTATTTTTAAACTTTACAATATTTTTTTTTAAACTTTACAATATTGTATTAGTTTTGCCAAATATCGAAATGAATCTGCCACAGGTATATCTGTGTTCCCCATCCTGAACCCTCCTCCCTCCTCCCTCCCCACACCCTCCTCTGGGTCATCCCAGTGTACCAGCCCCAAGCATCCAGTATCATGCATCAAACCTGGACTGGCGACTCGTTTCATACATGATATTATACATGTTTCAATGCCATTCTCCCAAATCTCCCCACCCTCTCCTTCTCCCACAGAGTCCATAAGACTGATCTATACATCAGTGTCTCTTTTGCTGTCTCATACACAGGGTTATTGTTACCATATTTCTAAATTCCATATATATGCGTTAGTATACTGTCTTGGTGTATTTCTTTATGGCTTACTTCACTCTGTATAATAGGCTCCAGTTTCATCCACCTCATTAGAACTGATTCAAATGTATTCTTTTTAATGGCTGAGTAATACTCCATTGTGTATATGTACCACAGCTTTCTTATCCATTCATCTGCTGATGGGCATCTAGGTTGCTTCCATGTCCTGGCTATTATAAACAGTGCTGTGATGAACATTGGGGTACACGTGTCTCTTTCCCTTCTGGTTTCCTCAGTGTGTATGCCCAGCAGTGGGATTGCTGGATCATAAGGCAGTTCTATTTCCAGTTTTTTAAGGAATCTCCACACTGTTCTCCATAGTGGTTGTACTAGTTTGCATTCCCACCAACAGTGTAAGAGAGTTCCCTTTTCTCCACACCCTCTCCAGATCAAAATGTCTCTTTTGATACACAGATTATTCTAACTGAAAACAATCAAGGCCAAAAGATTCAGAAAGGAACCTGAACTTTGGCCTAACTGCCTGAAAGAACGAGGACAAAGGTCCTGTTCCCTGAAGAGAACTATGACCAGAGATAGCTGCAAAGGTTATGGGCAAGGTGTGGTGGTGAAATCTTGGCAGGGCCTAGAGATGAGAGTCCACTCTGTGTCCCGGGTCTCTGCCTGGCACAGAAAACATTCGTTTACCAACATTCCCTTTCCCATTTCCATGTGAACTGCCTTCCTATCCTTTCAAGTCCCAAAGAATTATCATTAAAATTATCTTTTCTCTTTGGCTCTGGGCTTTGGCAATGTTGATGAGTTATTCAGTTATTCAGTTCCTGGGTCTCTCTCATGGCTATGTGTTATTATACTTTTATTTTATCCTATTAATCTGTCTCACATCAGTTTTATTCTTTGACCACCCACAAAAACCTAGAAGGGCAGAGGGAAGTTTCATCCTCCTCTATATTAGCTACATCTCACATATTTCTCTCTGTGTTCAAAATCCTTAATGAGGTATTCAATAACAAATGAATGGCTACGAATGTCATTGATGATTTTACTCATATTGATATAATTACATATTTCTTTATGCTTTTCTAATTTTTATTTATTTATTTACTGAGCATTACCCCGCCCAATAGAGCAAGAGCCAGGTTTCCTCATAGCCAGTCCCTCCCATCAGCAAGCTTCCACAAACCTCTTAAACTCATTCTTCAGAGGGCAGACAGAAGAACTACAATGCCCTATCCTCTGGAATGAAAACCACAATCACACTAAGCTAACCTAAATGATCACGTGGATCACACCTTTGTGTAACTCAAAAGCTACAGGCCAGGCTTTGCAGGGCCACCCAAGGTGGATGGGTCATGGTGGAGAATTCTAACAAAATGCGGTCCACTGGAGAGGAGAATAGCAAACCACTTCAGTATCCTTTCCTCGAGAACCCCATGAACATCATGAAAAGTCAAAAAGATATGATACCAGGAGATCATACCAGGGGGAGATACCTGAGCCCCCCAGGTCAGTAGGTGTCTAATATGCTATTGGGGAAGAACCCAGAAATAGCTCCAGAAAGAATGAAGAGACTGGGCCAAAGTCAAAACGACGCTTAGTTGTGGATGTGTCTGGTGGTAAAAGTAAAGTCCGATGCTGTAAAGAACAGTACTACATAGGGACCTTGAATGTTAGGTCCATGAATCAATGGAAATTGGTCAAGCAGGAGATGGCAAGAGTGACCGTCCACATTTTAGAAATCAGACAGCTAACATGGACAGGAATGGGTGAATTTAATTGAGATTATCATTGTATCAGTGGGCAAAAATCCATTAGAAGAAATGGAGGAGTCTCATAGTCAAAAAGAGTGCGAACTGCAGGTACTGGGTGCAGTGTGCACAAGGACAGAATGATCTTGGTTCATTTCCAAAGCAAAGCATTCAGCATCACAGTAATCCAAGTCTATGCTCCAACCACTGATGCCAAAGAAACTAGAGTCCAGTGGTGCTATGAAGATGTACATCACAGCCTAGAACTACCATCCCCCCAAAATGCCCTTTTCATAATAGGGGACCGAAATGGAAAAGTAGGAAGTAAAGGAATAACTTGCAGCTGAAAATGGAGAAGCTCTACATAATCTGCATAAACATGACCCGGAGCTCACTCTGGCTCAGATCATAAGCTCCTTACTGCAAAATACAGACTTAAGTTGAAGAAAGTAGAGAAAATCACTAGGTCATTCTGATATGACCTAAATCAAGTTCCTTATGATTACACAGTGGAGGTGAGGAATAGTTTCAAGGGATATGATCTGGTGGAAGACTGCCTGAAAAACTAAAGATGAGGGTTCAGAACAAGGTATAGGAGGTGGTAAAGACTATCACACAGGAACTAAAAGAGAAAACTTCGTACCCCCATAATTGTACCAAAGGACAGAAATGCACCTCAGAACTTTTGAGCAATGCCCCTGCAGTCAATTAAGCCCATAGTGAGAACCGTCAGGCTAAGGAGCCCCTTCACGTACTCTGCTGGGATGGTGTGGGGCATGGTTGGGGACAGGAGTAGATTCATACCAGAAAGGGGAGGATTTCCAGGCCCTGACAGCAGTCAATATGAAGATCCTGTGATTGTGCAAAACCATCTTGGTTATAATGGGGCATCTGAAAGCACAATGAGTACAAATACCTACTTTATCTCCTAAAAGATAAGCTTTTTTAATTTTCAGATATGACACATTGAGACTTGTCACTTTGTGTAAGTTAGCACTTCTGCGTATAGGAGATTCTGCCACTGTGACGAGTGCATGGTAGCAGCACACAACCTCCTGAGATTGGCAAGGTCAGCTGAGGATTTGACTTACTTGCCATCAACTGCTGTAATCACAAAATAGATGGATATTGTTAATTTTGTGTGATATTGACTCCATGCACCTAAAATAAGCTTTAAAGACTTAGTATGGTTCGGTGCTCTACTTACCTTTTAAATGATTTTTGTTATTTAGGTTTATGTGCATAAACACATCATCATCCATCCAGCCTTCACAACCTTCAGGGTGGGCACATCAGCCCTTAGATGCTGCCCAAGAACCTCAGAGAAAGCTCGTGAACATGTAACATGGTTCTCAGAAAGCCTTGCCTCTGTGCTTGGTAGAGCGCACACTCTGAAATGTGCTATGAGAAATATCTGATTCAGCAGGATTATTCATTGTCCCCCTGGGAACTTGGATCCTCTTAATTTGGGCCTGTGGAAAGGGGAGTGGGTGACCTGTGACAAATGGAGGTGCTTGCAACTAGAAAGTCAGTGTCAGCTGAGGATGCTACAGGAAGAGTAAAAAGCTCCAGAAAGTTCTGTTGCCCTGAGCACATCAGTGCATTTGTATAGTGCCATCAACTCCTGCATGCTCGCTCAGTTGTGTCTGACTCTGCGACCCCATGGACTGTAGCCCACCAGGCTTCTCTGCCCATGGGATTCTCTGTGCAAGAACACTGGAGTGGGTTTCCATGCCCTCCTCCAGGGGATCTTCCCAACCCAGGGATCAAATTTGGGTCTCCTGCCTCTCCTGTGTTACAAGCAAATTCTTTACCACTAAGCCACTGGAGAAGCCCATGTATGTACTTATTAACTTTTCTCCAAAGAATTACCTCACACACTCTGATTAATAATGGGTATCCCCCAAAGTGCTCAGATTCCTCAGTCACCTTATATTCTTAAAGGTCCTGCCAAGATTGGGATCCAAGGTCATGGTTTAAAGCAGAAATCCCATTTCAGCCTGTTGGTGGCAAGGACACAGAAGGGAAATGGCAGAGTCTAGGGCTTATCTTCAGAGAAAGCTCCAGGCCCCAACAAGCATGTGTGCAAGTGCTCCTAAGCCATCAGACCTCTGAGGTGGAGCGTAAAAGGCCTTGGGAACGCACACATGAAATTTCAAATGATTCCTCAAAAAAACTAAAAATAGAGCTGCCATATGATCCATCAATGCCACTCCCGGGCATGTATCTGGACAAAAATATAATTCTAAAAGATACATGCTAGTTCATAGCAACACTACTTACAATAGCCAAGACATGGAAACAATTTGTGCTATAAGAAGCCTTCCTCAGCCATGTCTTCCGGGTTTCCTCTGGGGGAGTGTTAGGCACAGCTGGCTTCCTCGGGGGCTTGGGGATGTACTAGATCAGTATTTTGCACCTCAAAACAGAAAACGTTCATTTTTCTAATACAAATAACTTAAGAAACAAAAGACAGATTAATAAAAAGAAAGTACACATGGTTGGGGAAACTGGACAGATACATGTAAACGAATGAAATTAGAACACCCCCTAACACCATACACAAAAATAAACTCAAAATGGATTAAAGACCTAAATGTAAGCCTGGATACTATAAAACTCTTATTAGAGGAAAACAACAGCAGAATATACTTTGCCATAAATAGCAGGACGATTGTTTTTGATACATCTTCTAGAGTAACGAAAATAAAAATGAAAAATAAACACATGGGATGTAATTAAACTTAAAAGCTTTTGCACAGTAAAGGAAACCATGAATAAAACGAAAAGAGAACTCTCAGAATGGGAGAAAATATTTGCAAATGAAGCAACCAACAAAGGCTTAATCTCCAAAATATACAAACAGTTCATGCAGCTCAATATCAAAAATAAGGAAAACAACTCAATCAAAAAATGGGCGGAAGATCTACATAGACATTTCTCGAAAGAAGACATACAGATGGCCAAGAGGCACATGAAAAGATGCTCAATATCATTAATTATTACAAAAATGCAAATCAGAGCTACAATGAGGTAACAGTGCTGCTGCTGCTGTCACTTCAGTCGTGTCCAACTCTGTGCAACCCCATAGACGGCAGCCCACCAGGCTCCCCCATCCCTGGGATTCTCCAGGCAAGAACACTGGAGTGGGTTGCCATTTCCTTCTCCAATGCGTGAAAGTGAAAGTGAAGTCGCTCAGTGGTGTCCGACTCGTAGCGACCCCACGGACTGCAGCCTACCAGGGTCCTCCATCCATGGGATTTTCCAGGCAAGAGTACTGGAGAGGGGTGCCATTGCCTTCTCCAGAGGTATCAATGGCCGTCATTAAAAAAATGTACAAACAATAAATGCTGGAGAGAATGTGGAGAAAAGGGAACCCTCCTACACTGTGACTGGGAATATAAACGGGTACAGACAGCCACTATGGAAAACAGCGTGGAGGTTCCTTAAAAAACTAAAAACCAGAGCTAGAATATGATCCAGCAATCCTGGGCATATATCCAGAGAAAACCGTAATTTGAAAAGACACATGAACCACTATACTCATAGCACTGTTTACAATAGCCAAGATATGGAAACAACCTAAATAGCCATCAGCAGAGGAAAGGATAAAGATGTGCTACACATATACAAAGGAGTATTAGTCATAAGAAGAATGCAATAATGCCATTTGCAGCATCATGGATGGACCTGGAGATTGTCAGACTAAGTGAAGTTAGTCAGACAGGGAAAGACAAATATGTGATATTGCTTTTATGTGGAATATATTTTTTAAAAAGATACAAATTAACTTATCTACAAAACAGAAACTGAGTTACAGATGGAGAAAACAAACTTATGGTTACTGGGTGGTTAGGGGATGTGGGGGAGGATAAATTGGGACGTTGGAATGGACATACGCACACCACAGTATATGAAATAGATAACCAACAAGGACCTACTGTGTACAACAGGGAACTCTACTCAATTGTCTGTAACGACCTATATGGGAAAAGAATCTAAAAAAAGAGTAGATACATGCGTATGTATAATCGATCCACTTTGCTGTACACCTGGAACTAACACAACATTGTAAATTGACTATACTCCAATAAAAATTAAAGGAAAAAAAAAGAAGAAAGTACACACATTTCTGTAATATAAATTTTATCCAATCTGGGAGGCTTCATAAGGAAATGAAGACTCAAAGAAACGGTTACCCCTGAGTGTTTCTACTAGGTCTGATTAAGGGTGGAAAGTCATGGGAAGTTTCAACTGCGGGTAACTCAGCAAGGACAGTTCCTTCAGATTCCCTCCAGCATCACGCCACCTGCAGAGAAAGGAATGCTCCTCTCCTCGGGTATGGGGGTGAGGGGCACCTGTAACCTGAGGGTCTTATGACCTGCCTTGGCGGAAGGGCATAGACCTTATCCCTTATCCCCTCTTTACCCCCTGGTAGCCACAAGTTTACTTTCTACATCTGTGACTCTATTGCTATTTTGCATATAAGTTTATTTGTACCCCCCCCCTTTTTTTAGACTCCACATATAAGTGATGCCATATGGTATTTGTCTTTCTCTGACACTTCACTCAGTACAACAATCTGCACATCTATCCATGTTGTGGCAGATGGCATTATTTCATTCATTTTTATAGCTGAATAATATTCCATTGTGTATATGTACCACTTCTGCTTTATCCATTCCTCTATTGATGGACATTTAGGTTGTTTCCATGTCTTGGCTATTGTAAATAGTGCTGCAATGAACACAGGGGTGCATGTATCTTTCTGAATTATAATTTTCTCCAGATACATGCCCAGGAGTGGGATTGCTGGATCATATGGTAGCTCTATTTTTAGTTTTTTAAGGAACCTCCATACTGTTCTCCATAGTGGCTGTACCAATTTATGTTCCCACTGACAGTGTAGTAGGGTTCGCTCTTCTCCATACCTTCTCTTATTGTTTGTAGACTTTTTGATGATGGCCATTCTGACTGGTGTGAGGTAAAGTTTTGATTTGCATCTCTCTCCTAATTAGTGATACTGACCATCTTTTCATGTGCTTTTTAGCCATCTGAGTGTCTTCTTTGAAGAAGTGTCTACTTAGATCTCCCACCCACTTTTTGATTGGGGTGTTTGTATTCTTGATACTGAGCTGCATGAGCTGTTTATATATTTTGGATATTAATCCCTTGTCAATTCTTGCCCTATCCATCGGGATGTCTCACTGAGCTTACGACATCCAAAACTGAACTCTTGGTCAGCTCTCCAAAACTCATTTCCTGCTTCTCATCCATTCCCCCTGTTTCAGGAGTGTCCAGAATGATTAGTGTCGAAAACCTGGATGTCATTCCTGACCACTCGCTCTTCCTCCCCACTTATGTGCAGTCAGGTGCTAAGTCCTACTCCAGACCATGTGTCAAGTCCGTCTCCTTCTCTCCCTCCTGCCTTCCACCATCCAGCCCTATAACCATCCTCTCTCACCAGAACCCCCACCACCCCCCGCCAAGAGCTTCCCCTAGCTTCTTCTTTTGTCCCCTCTAGTCCATGTCTTAGAGTTTTCTCCTTGAGAATAAATTAGGTCAGGTCAGCCCTCTCCTTAAAACCTCCCAGCAACTCTCCATTGGATTAAGAATAAGTGAGAGGAATAGAAGAAGCAGTGAAGAGTTCCAAGTTTTGTATGCTCCTGGCATGGGAAATTTGAAGATGCATCAACACACACTGGGATACACTTGATAGCTTGAGCATTTTGGATTGGGTTCTCAGATGCCTACACGTCCAGGAAAGCGAGATGTTTTGGGGGCATCCCTGGGCCTGCTGGACTTGGACTCTGTATGTCAAAAATGGATGGGAGCCCAGAATTTATTTTAACTAGTTGGGTACTATGGACTTGTCGTGCTGGAAGGTATGATAAAAACAAGAGAAAGCAAAAACAAATCTCTTCTGGCTGGACCTTGTTGTCCGTATTTAGAAAACACTTCATTTCTTTCGTTTGGCAATATTTAAATGTAAAAACATCAGCAAAAAAGTTTTAACTTCCCGATTTGTCTTGGAGAATATCATAAAGTTTCCTGGAACCTGACCATAAACAAGCATACTAACAATTCTGGTAAAGTGTATTTGCGCAAAAAATAAGGAATCCAATGAAGAAATACTATACGACTTACACAATCCCTGGAATGTTTTAAAAAAACATTAACTTCAGCTGTGGAGATGGCGACTTGTGATTAATCTGATCAATGTAGACAGCAAGCTGTAATGCATGAAAGGAGCTCTGGGCAACTCAGCATGTAGCTCAGACAGCCACAGCTCAGGACCTCCTCCCCACAGAGACTGTTCACCTACAGTGCCACTTCGCTGCCCTCAGGACTGGGTGCCTTGAGCCTTCTGTATGTCCATTGTTGTTTAGGAAGAGAGCTCAAAGGCAGAGCGCACAAGCACACATGCGCAAGCAGCTGTCTAGCCTGGTCAGACTTCCCAGGGTGGCAGCGAATGTTGGTGGGATCCTTTTAGTCCAAGACCAAGAATTCTCTTTCTAGCTTTCTCTTTCTCTTTCAGGAACTCCTTTTTTATTGATCACCCCACGTTTACCAGGTTCCATGGAGTTGGGTTAATCCAGCCAAATGCATCTGAGCTCATGATACTGAAATGTCTCTTAAATTGAGGACTATGCCTTAACCATGCATTCTTGATCTCCCAGCATGCACTGCTCCAAGTTTGTACATTAAAAAAAAATGCTTTGCTAAATATGAAACTAAGTGCAAATCACACTGATAGCTTTCTAAGTTTTTGTTTCTTGTTTCAGTGGATTCACACAGGAGGAAAATATCATGTGTACTAGACTTTAGGAAAAGAAATGGTCTTGGAATATTACTCTCTTCATCAAGGTGGGCTAACTTTATGTGTCAAACCATCCCAAAATCAGAGTGGCTGAACACAGTAGAAGTTCATTTCTTTGCCTGCCTTCAAGTCCAACACACATTTGAGAGAGTCTGCAACGTGCTTTCACATGGGACCAGGTTCCACCCATCTTGAGGTGCCATCTTTGGCCAGGGCCCCAGTGTCCTCTATATCAGGAAACGGAGTAGAGGATCCCACAGGAGGCTTTGTGCACAGGCTTGGAGACGGTCTACCCCCATGCTGTTGGCCAAAACCAGTCATGTGGCCCCACCTAACCAGCAGGCTGGCTGGGAAGTATAGTGTAGCCTTATGCCCAGAAGACACAGAAATGGATTTACTGAGCACTTAGCCTTCTCTTCCATGATCGTTAAACTGTAACATGTGATATACAGATATTTGGACATTTTTAACCTCTAAAATCATAGTTTCATATGGTTTCACCTAATAGTTTGTATTTCTTATCCAGACTACTCACAACTAGATATTAAAAGAGTGGTCAAATTAGTGGTGGGAAGGTTAGTGATTGGCCCTGGAATTAGGGCAAAAGGCAGGTAGGAGATGATGCTGGGAAAGTAATCTGAATTACTTACTAACATTTACTTGCAGTGTCCTTCGAGAACTATGAAGTTAAAGAAACAAGAAGTTAAAGAAACAAAAAGTTAAAGCTTTTTTTTAAGCAGTTTTTGGAAAGATTTTATAAGATAGTGTGTCCCACTGTTATCATCAATATTGCGCTTGTCTGTGGTAGATTCTCTCTTCCCCTCAATAATATTGTTTCAGCTTAATCAGAAATATTTTCAATAATTTTCTTTTTATCCATAATTTTAAATAGCTGCCATATGTGAATTAAAAAAACTAGCAAGCATAGAATGCAGAACTGGATTCTTGGTGTAATAAATAAATTTCCTCCAGCATCTACAAATCAGCAAGTAATTATTAGCCATTCTATCCACTCGTGATTTCCCTCTTTTAAACTGTTTTCCCACTTTCCTGACCAGATGTAGAATTTGATGATTAAACCAGTAAAATCCCATTTGAGGCTATCCCTTTGAAGCTGTTTTTCAAAACTGGGTGACTACATAGACTGCACACTCATTAATTACAAGGCACGTCCCTCATTTATGGACTCCCATGGTTTTTGATGGCTTTTTCTACAGAGTTCTTTCAAGGTGCTTGTGCTCCTGTAAGAAATATGCACAGAACATGTCTCTGCATCCATAGAGCAGCTGGAGACCGAAGCGATGTTTTATGATTTGTGTAGTTGCTTGAACATCCAGAATCCACTGTATATTTCTCAGTCATGAGTTGAGTCTTAGTTGTTCCATCCATATTTTCAACAAGTGAGGAGAAGGCTAGATGTAATGTCGAATTTCTGATGTCTTCCAACAGAGCTGTGATACTAAGATGCATTTGTGACCAGGGAAGGAATCCCTGATAGTGGATAAGAAATCTGACTTCCTTAACAAGTTTTTGATGGCGTAAGTATTCATCATTAACATTTTGGAGAACTTCACAAGTGATACTTCGTACAGTGTCAAACATGATGTCTTGGAAGGAATTAATACACCTCAGATTTCTCAGTTTCACCTTTTAACCTAAAGGCAAACATGTGAAAGCAATAAAACTCGAGAAAGCAGATTTCTCTGTAGAGTTCTGTTAATGTACAAACAGTATATGAATTTCACCTTCTGGTAACTTTCTTCTCTTAGTTAACCCCAGGCAGTATTCTCCACAATCAAAACTAATTGACTTTGACAAAAACATATGAAATGGGTTTGACCACCTGTACCAGGAACCCTAGGCTTTTTCACCAAAGTTTCTAAGTAAGCTTTTTTTTTTAAAAAAAAAAATCATATTTCAACATTTCAATTTGGTTCTTTGTAATTTCACATCTCATAGTTTTAGTAATCTTTTTTAGGTATAATTGTCATAAAACATTATATTCATTTCAGATGTACAATGCAGTAATTCAATACTTGTATACACTGCAAAATGATCATGACAATAAGTCTAGTTACCATCTCTAAACCATACATAGTTACAGCATTTTTTTCCTTGTGATGGAAACTTTTAAGATGTACTATCTTAGCAACTTTAAAATATGCATTACAGTATTATTAACAATGGGGCTTTCCTGGTGGCTCAGTAGTAAAGATCTGCCTGCAGGAGGCTTGAGTTTGATCCCCGGGTGGGGAAGATCTCCTGGAGGAGGGCATGGCAACCCACTCCATTATTCTTGCCTGGGAATCCCATGGACAGAGGAGCCTGGCAGGCTACAGTCCTTGAGGTCACAAAGGGTCAGACACGACTTAGCAATTGAGCATGAGTGCGCACAATTAACTGTAGTGGCCTGCTATATGTTACATCCCCAGGACTCATTTGTTGTATAAATGGAAGTTTGTACCTTTTGATCCCCTTTTCCTGTTTTGTGACCCCTGTCAGCAATCGCAGGTCTCTTCTCTGTATCTTTGAGCTTGGGGTGGTGTTTTGGTCTGTTTTTTAGATTCCACATTTAAGTATACATAAGTGAGGTCATACAGAATCCTTCTTTCAGGTATACCTGAAAGGTATAATGCCCTCAAGGTCCATCCATGTTGCTGAAATGGCAAGATTTCATTCTTTATCATGGCTGAATAATATTCCATTGTATATACATACCACTTTTTTTTTTTCCCATCCATTCACTCACTGATAGACACTTAGGTTGTTCCCATATACTGGCTATTGTAAATAATGCTGCAGTGAACATAATGGAGCATATAGATTTTCTTTGGATAAATACCCAGAAATGTAACTGCTAGGTTGTATGGTTGTTTTGTTTTCTTTTAAAGTTTTGAGGAGCCTCCACGCTGTTTTCCAGAGTGGCTGTACCAATATTTATTCCCAACAACAGTGTAGGATGGTTCCTGTTCTTCATATCCTCACTGACACTAGTTATTTGTTGTCTTTTGATGATAGCCATTTTGGCGGGTGTAAGGAGATGCCTCATTGTGGTTTTGATTTGCATTTTCCTGATGACTAGTTGATGTTGAGCATATTTTCGTATGTGCGTTGGCCATCTGAATGTCTTCCTTTGAAAAAATGTCACTTCACATTTTCTACCCATTTTAAAATCAGAGTAGCTTTTTTTTTTTTTTTTTGGAAAGAGTTGTTTGAGTTCCTTTTATATTATAAATATTTATATTATATTTATATTTGGGTATTAGTCCCTTTCAGATACATGACTTGCAAATATTGTCTTCCATTTGGTAGGTTGCCTTTTCATTCTGTTGGTTTCCTTTGCTGTGCAGAGCTTTTTAGTTTGAAGTAGTTCCTACTTGTTTGCTTTTGCTTTTCTTGCCTTTGCTTTTGGTGTAATGTTTCAATAATCTTACTGGCGCCTGTTGAGTTCACCTCACTTCTATGGAAGCTGCTTTGTGTCTTGCAAAATCCTTGCTATTTCCAACTGCAGGAAACTTCTGTATAACTCTCTGGCGCCTTTAGGATGGGCCAAATGTTTCATGTGGACACAGGCCCTTCCTTTCTGGCCCTCGTTTATCTCCTGCTCCTTCTCCCTCCCACTGTTCTGTCTGCTTCCCTTCTCACTCCCCTGAGCCACACACTTTCTCTGCTCCAACTTACAGGCCACTGACTCCTCATGTTCTTTATGGCTCCTTTTGAGGATGAAGCTGGGTTTTTGGGCATCAGGGAATAGGTAAGGCCCTTCCTATTGGAGCTGGGACACTTAATGCTTGCAAATCTGAGGTCAAGAAGGGGAAAAGTGGGAAAAGGGGAAAGGTAGGAGAGAGGGATACTTTATGAGTTTGGGATTGACCTGTGCACACTGCTATATTTAAAGTAGATAATAAGCAAGGACCTACTCTATAGCACAGGGAATTCTACTCAATGGTCTGTAATAACCTAAATGGGAAAAGAATTTTAAAAGAATTGATATATGTATATGTATAACTGAATCACTTTGCTGTACACCTGAAATTATACAACATTGTAAATCAGCTATACTCCAATACAAAATAAAAATATTAAAAAAAAAGAAATTTACAGGTCAGATCCATGATTTGTTGATAGATTGAAATCTCACTAAATGAATTACACATTCCTTATAAAAATATGGAATTAAATTCCCACAGGCAGAATATCCCCCTCTATAGGTCTCTTCTTTGTCATGTGTTCTTTGTAAATCCACCTGAAATGGGACATATTCTTTTCCAGGCAAAGTCAGTTTCTCCCTCCACTCTGCTCCCCAGACTCAGCTCCATGTTGTTAAAGGAAGAGAAAAAAGATGTGGGCACTTTGTCAAAGTTCGTACAAACATTGTCAAAAAAACTGACTGTTTGAGGATCTAGATGGAAGATTTTCTTCTCAGGGTGAGGTAAAATTACATTACCTTATTGATCAGGGCATGGGGACAGCTGTTTTTATCAATTTGTTTTGATCTTTGTGTTACATTCCTAAAGATAGCAAGACAAATAACCCAATTGGAAAATGGGGAAAGGACCTGAAAAGACCTTTCTCCAAAGAAGATACACAAAGAGCCAATAAACACATAAAAATTGCTCGACATCATTAGCCATCTGGGAAATACAAATCAAAGCACAGTACTACTTCTCAACCACTAGAACAGCTGTAATTAAAAAATGGACACTAACAAGTGCTGGTGAGAACGTGGACGAGTTGCAGTCCTCATACACTGTTGGTGGAGGTGTGAAATGATACAACTATCTTGGAAAACAGTGTTTTGTTGTTGTTCAGTCACTCAGTCGTATCTGACTGTTTGTTACTGCATGGACTGCAACCAGGCTTCCATTCATTTCCTGAAATGCAAAAAGGTAAAATGATTGACAGAGGAGGACTTACACATAGCTGAGAAAAGAAGAGAAGCAAAAGGCAAAGGAGAAAAGGGCGGAAAACACTGCGTCAGTTCTTCAAAAAGTTAAACATAGAGTGCCTATGATCCAGCACTTTCACTCCTAGGTATATACCCAAGAAAAACGAAAACATGTGTTAATACAAAAGCTAACACACAGTGTTCATAGCAGCATTATTCTTAATAGCCAAAAGGTAGATCAGATCAGATCAGTTGCTCAGTCGTGTCCGACTCTTTGAGACCCCATGAATCACAGCACGCCAGGCCTCCCTGTCCATCACCAACTCCCAGAGTTCACTGAGACTCACGGCCATCGAGTCAGTGATGCCATCCAGCCATCTCATCCTCTGTCGTCCCCTTCTCCTCCTGCCCCCAATCCCTCCCAGCATCAGAGTCTTTTCCAATGAGTCAACTCTTCACATGAGGTGACCAAAGTACTGGAGTTTCAGCTTTAGCATCAGTTCTTCCAAAGAAATCCCAGGGCTGATCTCCTTCAGAATGCACTGGTTGGATCTCCTTGCAGTCCAAGGCACTCTCAAGAGTCTTCTCCAACACCACAGTTCAAAGGCATCAATTCTTTGGCACTCAGCCTTCTTCACAGTCCAACTCTCACATCCATACATGACCACAGGAAAAACCATAGCCTTGACTAGACGGACCTTCGTTGGCAAAGTAATGTCTCTGCTTTTGAATATGCTATCTAGCTTGCTCATAACTTTGCTTCCAAGGAGTAAGCATCTTTTAATTTCATGGCTGCAGTCACCATCTGTAGTGATTTTGGAGCCCAGAAAAATAAAGTCTGACACTGTTTCCAATGTTTCCCCATCTATTTCCCATGAAGTGATGGGACCGGATGCCATGATCTTTGTTTTCTGAATGTTGAGCTTTAAGCCAACTTTTTCACTCTCCACTTTCACTTTCATCAAGAGGCTTTTGAGTTCCTCTTCACTTTCTGCCATAAGGGTGGTGTCATCTGCATATCTGAGGTTATTGATATTTCTCCCGGCAATCTTGATTCCAGCTTGTGTTTCTTCCAGTCCAGCGTTTCTCATGATGTACTCTGCATAGAAGTTAAATAAGCAAGGTGACAATATACAGCCTTGACGAACTCCTTTTCCTATTTGGAACCAGTCTGTTGTTCCATGTCCATTCCAACTGTTGCTTCCTGACCGGCATACAGATTTCTCAAGAGGCAGATCAGGTGGTCTGGTATTCCCATCACTTTCAGAATTTTCCACAGTTTATTGTGATCCACACAGTCAAAGGCTTTGGCATAGTCAATAAAGCAGAAATAGATGTTTTTCTGGAACTCTCTTGCTTTTTCCATGATCCAGCAGATGTTGGCAATTCGATCTCTGGTTCCTCTGCCTTTTCTAAAACCAGCTTGAACATCTGGAAGTTCACAGTTCACATATTGCTGAAGCCTGGCTTGGAGAATTTAGAGCATTACTTTACTAGCATGTGAGATGAATGCAATTGTGAGGTAGTTTGAGCATTCTTTGGCATTGCCTTTCTTTGAGATTGGAATGAAAACGGACCTTTTCCAGTCCTGTGGCCACTGCTGAGTTTTCCAAATGTGCTGGCATATTGAGTGCAGCACTTTCACAGCATCATCTTTCAGGATTTGGAATAGCTCCACTGGAATTCCATCACCTCCACTAGCTTTGTTCATAGTGATGCTTTCTAAGGCCCACTTGACTTCACATTCCAGGATGTCTGGCTCTAGGTGAGTGATCACACCATCGTGATTATCTGGGTCATGAAGATCTTTTTTGTACAGTTCTTCTGTGTATTCTTGCCATCTCTTCTTAATATCTTCTGCTTCTGTTAGGTCCATACCATTTCTGTCCTTTATTGAGTCCATCTTTGCATGAAATGTTCCCTTGGTATCTCTGATTTTCTTGAAGAGATCCCTAGTCTTTCCCATTCTGTTGTTTTCCTCTATTTCTTTGCATTGATCGCTGAAGAAGGCTTTCTTATCTCTTCTTGCTATTCTTTGGAACTCTGCATTCAGATGTTTATATCTGTCCTTTTCTCCTTTGCTTTTCGCTTCTCTTCTTTTCACAGATACTTGTAAGGCCTCCCCAGACAGCCATTTTACTTTTTTGCATTTCTTTTCTATGGGAATGGTCTTGATCCCTGTGTCCTGTACAATGTCATGAACCTCATTGCATAGTTCTTCAGGCACTCTATCTATCAGATCTAGTCCCTTAAACTATTTCTCACTTCCACTGTATAATCATAAGGGATTTGATTTAGGTCATACCTGAATGGTCTAGTGGTTTTCCCTACTTTCTTCAATTTAAGTCTGAATTTGGCAATAAGGAGTTCATGGTCTGAGCCACAGTCAGCTCCTGGTCTTCTTTTTGCTGACTGTATAGAGCTTCTCCATCTTTGGCTGCAAAGAATATAATCAATCTGATTTCAGTGTTGACCATCTGGTGATGTCCATGTATAGAGTCTTCTCTTGTGTTGTTGGAAGAGGGTGTTTGTTATGACCAGTGTATTTTCTTGGCAAAACTCTATTAGTCTTTGCCCTGCTTCATTCCGTATTCCAAGCCCAAATTTGCCTGTTACTCCAGGTGTTTCTTGACTTCCTACTTTTGCATTCCAGTCCCCTATAATGAAAAGGACATCTTTTGTGGGTGTTAGTTCTAAAAGGTCTTGTAGGTCTTCAAAGAACCGTTCAACTTCAGCTTCTTCAGCATTACTGGTTGGGGCATAGACTTGCATTACTGCGATATTGAATGGTTTGCCTTGGAAACGAATAGAGATCATTCTGTCGTTTTTGAGATTGCATCCAAGTACTGCATTTCGGACTCTTTTGTTGACCATGATGGCCACTCCATTTCTTCTGAGGGATTCCTGCCCGCAGTAGTAGACATAATGGTCATCTGAGTTAAATTCACCCATTCCAGTCCATTTCAGTTCGCTGATTCCTAGAATGTCGACATTCACTCTTGTCATCTCTTGTTTGGCCACTTCCAATTTGCCTTGATTCATGGACCTGACATTCCAGGCTCCTATGCAATATTGTTCTTTACAGCATCGGACCTTGCTTCTATTACCAGTCACATCCACAGCTGGGTATTGTTTTTGCTTTGGCTCCATCCCTTCATTCTTGCTGGAGTTATTTCTCCACTGATCTCCAGTAGCATATTGGGCACCTACTGACCTGGGGAATTTCTCTTTCAGTATCCTATCATTTTGCCTTTTCATACTGTTCATGGGGTTCTCAAGGCAAAAATACTGAAGTGGTTTGCCATTCCCTTCTCCAGTGGACCACATTCTGTCAGATCTCTCCACCACGACCCACCCGTATTGGGTTGCCCCATGGGCATGGCTTAGTTTCATTGAGTTAGACAAGGCTGTGGTCCTAGTGTGATTAGATTGACTAGTTTTCTGTGAGTATGGTTTCAGTGTGTCTGCCCTCTGATGCCCTCTTGCAACACCTACCATCTTATTTGGGTTTCTCTTACCTTGGGCGTGGGGTATCTCTTCACGGCTGCCCCTGCAAAGTGCAGCCATTGCTCCTTACCTTGGACAAGTGGTATCTCCTCACTGTTGCCCTTTTTTTTGAGCCAAAAGGTAGAGACATCCCAAATGTCCATCAACTGACAAACGGATAAATGTGGTCTATTCATACAATAGAATATTATGCATCAGTAAATAAGAACTACTCTTATGTGCCACAAGATGCATGAACCTTGAACACCTGCTAAATGAAAAAGGTGAGACACAAACAGATCATAGAAGATATGATTACAGTTCTGTGAAATGTCTGGAATAGGCAAATCTAGAGACACAATGTAAATTTGTGGTTGGCAGGGAATGGAGGGAGGGGAGAATTGGGACTAAGTGCTGTTAGGTGTGTCCTGGAATTGGTGGTGACAGCTGCAGCAAGCGCATGGTCAAATGTACATTCCTTGTCTGTTGACGTGCCCAGGGGTTTAATATGCATGCATTTCATCATGTATTTACTATGCAAGAGGAAACAACCCCAGCCAACCCACCAAATATACAACTGAAGCCTTTTCTTCCAGAATCTGCTGGTAACCCTGTCCAATCATGGAATGCACGGCGAGCTACCGCCTTGGTACTTGGGGTCGGGGCCCACTCTTTCCGGCCTCTAGGTCAAGGTCAGCAAACTGCAGCCCTCAGGCCAAGGCTAGGCGGCCCTCTGTTTCTATGTGGCTCTTGAGCTAAGAATGGCTTTTACTTTAAAAACGGCTAAAACTAAACCAAAAAAAGAATATTATTGCATGACATGTGGAAAGCTTATGAAATTCAAATGTTTCAGTGTCCATAAATATGTACTGAACACGGCCATGGCCATCTATCTACTGTTGCTTGCGGCTGCTTTTGCACTGGGACAAAGACCCCGTGGCCCACAGAGCATAAACTATTTACCATCTGGCCCTTTATGAAAAACATCTGCCAAGTTCTGCTCTACAGATGAAGAGTTGAGTGAATTGTGTTTCCAGGAGGGAGGAGGGCGCCCTGGGCTGGAACCGCTGACAGGGCTCTGCTGGGTTGTGACTGCTCCTTTGGGCTGGAGCTGCCTCATCTGTAACAGGAGACGGCTTGCATGAAGGCTCTCTACAGCGTCTTTCCAGCTTTGACTGTCTCTAGGCGATGGCACCCCACTCCAGTACTCTTGCCTGGAAAATCCCATGGATGGAGGGGCCTGATGGGCTGCAGTCCATGGGGTCGCTAGGAGTCGGACACGACTGAGCGACTTTACTTTATTTTTTCACTCATCCATTGGAGAAGGAAATGGCAACCCACTCCAGTGTTCTTGCCTGGAGAATCCCAGGGACGGGGGAGCTTGGTGGGCTGCGGTCTATGGGATCGCACAGAGTTGGACACAACTGAAGCGACTTAGCAGCAGCAGTGTATCAAGATTCCAGTGTGTTTGGTGGCCCCCAGGTGGCCAGTGGGGCAGACTGGCAGCGATCTTGTCTGGGACAAGCCACGGGGGCCAGGGAGTCACGTGAGCACACAGGACACCGGGCTGGACACAGACCTGGGGAGCCAGTGTGCCTGGACAGAGCAGATCTGAAAACTGGCCCCCTCCAGGGTTCAGAAGCAGATGATTTGGGCCACTTTCATGTGTCCTAGTTTCGTAGATTATATGTAACCCAGTTCTGTTTATTTCTGTATTTAATGGCTGCGCTGGGTCTTCGTTGCTGTGCGGGCTTTTCCCTAGTTGCAGAGAGTGGGGGCTACTCTCCAGTGGTGGTGCATGGACTTCTCATTGCACTGGCTTCTCTTGTTGCAGAGCAGGGGCTCACTAGCTGTGGCGCATGGGCTTAATTGCCCCACAGCATGTAGAACCCTCTCAGACCAGGGATTAAACCTCTGTCGCCTGCCCTGGCAGGTGGATTCTTATCCACTGAACCCCCAGGGAAGTCCCTTGTAATCCAATTCTTTTAACCCTGGGGAAGAAGGAAATGGCTGATGCTAAATATTGGGGACCTGGAGAAAGGCATGGCAACCCACTCCAGTATTATTCCCTGGAGAGTCCCATGGACAGAGGAGCCTGGTGGGCTATAGTCCATGGGGTCGCAAAGAGTGGAACATGCCTGAAGTGACTTAGCACAATTATTGGTGAAGGCTTGCAAGGCATGATAGCAGAGGCTGGCAATCTGAAATTCAGGTTTTCAAAGTCCAATCTAGCACTTCCAGCAGGTTTGTGGCAATTGACCAGGTAACTCTCATGTCCATAGAGTCTCCGTGGTGCTTCCTGTTTTCTCAGTTCTAACATGTGGCTCTTTATCCACAGTCCAAGGGATCACGAGTTGTCGGCATCGTCGCTCCAGCCTGGTGTCTGTCGCTATGGAACCATACTGGCCTGCTGCTATGGCTGGAGAAGGAGCAGCAAGGGAGTCTGTGAAGGTACTTTTGTAAAACCTCAGACCACCCAGTGCTCAGGTGGTTGGCCTGGGTCCTGCAGGTTTTCTCTGTGACACCATAAGCTGTCACCAGGTTGCCAGTGGCTTTCCCAGAGCAGGGACATAGTCCTAACTGACACCCAAGGTCTAAGTGCTTGTGAGATCTCTTCCCATTCAAAATATGGCTGACACCATCACCCTGGATATGATGTGTTTGTTTTAGGAGCCCTGTTTCATCAATTCTCTCTGCTGTTCTCTTAGTCAGTATGGCTGTTTTTGTTTTAACCTAGGGAAACTGAGTTAGGCAAAAACAGGTCAAGAAATATCTCATTCTAATTATAATTTTTCCAACCGACTTCTAATGAATTCCACTTTTTAATTATGAATCACCCAATCAGTAGGCTTTGGTCACAAACAAGAAGGTTAGCCATTTACTTTGTAGTTTGGTTATTCACATTTTCCAAGTTCATCGTGCCTATTTCTAGATGGTTTCAAGGGATGCATGCACATGTATGCATGATTCTGCTGTGTACATTTCAAACTAGGTTTCCCTAAATTGCTTTTGACATCATTTCTCAGACCAGTGTTAGGAACTCCGAGAGAGGCCTCTGACAGTTTGAAAAGAGTTGGGGAGGCTAGGGATGAGCACGGAGTTTTGTGTTGCATTGTTTTTCATGTAAATTTCTATACTAATAGACAGTTGCAGTGTAAAAGAATCAAATCTGTATTCTTCATAGCTGACTAACCAGGGGTACATATTTTCAGGGCAGGAATCTGGTCTCAGGGCTTTGTATATCTAGTAGGTGGTATAGAACCTGAATCCTTAATCTGTTAAGGGGGTGAACAGACATGTGCATGCAGTACTTTGGGCACTGGTACAGATCACATTGGATTATAAACTATAAAGACCAAGAATGTTAGCGATTTTTAAGAATAATAAGTCTACATTCTTTTTTCTGCTTTTTCCCTGCCCCAACCTCCTCCTCCTTGATTTAGCTGGTTCAAAAAATAATCTGGGCAGACTGTAGCTGCGGGGAGAACTTGATCATGTCTGAAATCCATGAAACATTGGCAGACGTTGATCTCGCTCCTACATGTTTAGTGAAGTCACTCAGTCGTTTCCGACTCTGTGACCCCATGGGCTGTAGCCCACCAGGCTCCTCCATCCATGGAATTTTCTAGGCCAGGGTGCTGGAGTGGGTTGCCATTTACTTCTCCAGGGGATCTTCCTGACCCAGGGATCAAACCCCGGCCTCCCGCATTGCGGGCAGACGCTTTACCATCTGAGCCACCAGGGAATCCCCCCACATGTTTGATATTATGTAAAACCTTGCACTGTCGCAGTTTCCTTATGAGGAGAAGAGTGGGAAGATAGTAGAAGAAATATTTGAAGGTCATCACTGCCTGCCTAGCAAAAGAAAGTTAGAATATTGCCCTGGGACTTTGTCGGTTGAAAAGGGTGGTACTCACACTGGTCAGGTGGGTCATGATCAAGGGCATTGTCTTGAGAACCAGACTGCCGTGGGTGACCTTGGGCAAGGTAGATAAGCTTGCTCAGGCTCCATTTCCTCCCTTGCAGACTTCTGTCCGTCAAAGCAGCAGGTGATGAGGGAGTTCAATGTTGCTTTTTTCTCCTTCTAAACACAACATGATACATTTTTCTTTGAAGTCAGTCAGGTGGAAAGGGTTAAAAACCACACAGGATATCTTATTTGGAATCTCTCTTACAGTCACAGGAACCTCAGGACCTCCGGCCATAAAACTTGCATGTCTCTGGTGTATAAATGACGGTGATCTTTGCTTTTCCGGAGGGGCTATTTTATAATTAGATCGGAGCAGTCTGACCATGGTGCACATAGCCAATCACATTCTCACCACTTTTGTGGCCAATATTCATACCAGAGGCCTGAAAAGAATTGAATGCCAGATGCTAAAGGGCATTCCAACACACTGCTCCCACTGCGTGTTTGGCAAGCCGAAGAGATGGTCAGCCCACCCTCTGCCTCCGTCAAATGTTGGCACAGTAAATGGCAATGATTTTTGTATCTATGATCTGTATCATATTACATCCAGTTGGCATGGTCCTTCTTGATGGTAAAGTCATACGCTCCTCGAAGCACCAGGTAACAGGCTGCTTAGTCCCTGATCACCAGGCCTCTGATTTTTAAGCCGTGGGGTGCATGGTGATGAGACAGGAATGCATGCCAACTTGCCTGAACAGGCAGAGCCAGGCTCCAGCCTGTGAGGGTGCAGTCTGCCCCAGCCTTCACCTCCATTGACTGATCAGCCCTCAGTCCTTCAGAGGCCCTGTCTCTATGTCAGAGCTTTCTAGATCTCAGCCTCTGCCCTGCTTAAATCTGTTCCCAGGGCAGGGTCTGCTTCACTCAATATCTTTAGCCTTCAGATATGGGTCACTTAGTGAGATATGGGAGAAAGAGCCAGAAAGAGTGGATAAAGAGTGGATAAACACTCCAGAAAGATGGAGGAGTTTGAGTTTGCAGGGAAATTAAATGAGAGCTTCCTTTATCTAAAGCACACTTAAATCTCAGGCCATTTTAGACATAAATGGAATTTCCCTATGCCATAAATTGGCTGTTCCCATCACAGATCCAAAGTTACCGTAAATCAAAAACGTCTTTCTGGAGTGCTGACCTCCAAACAGCAATGGTATTAATATTCACCACTTCTCCTCTTTTCTCTTTGGCATTTATCCTGGGCTTTCCTGTCTGGACTACATTGAAAATAACTTTCCAGGGAGCAATCAGAAGTCTTGGGGGCTTAAAAAAAAGGTTTATTTTTCTAACATTTAGAGTTAAAGCTGCATCTCCAAGAACATAACCATAACAAAATAGACCCTGGAAATCCAATTCTATCTCGTTTGCCTCCAAAAGTAGAAGAACTTTGGTGGGAAGCGTGTTTTCCCATACCTTCTCTCACTTACGATCTACTTAGAGCCTTGAAATGTTTCCCTTTTCAAAGTTCTACACTTACTGTTTGTCATTCAAAACTATTTCAGTGTCTAACATGTTCACACTATTACATGCAGGTGGAGAAACAAAGATGAGCATTTATATCCCTGTTCTGAAAGCACTTAGCATCAGATAGTAGATAGAAGTCAAACATAGAAGTGAAATATCTGGCTAGTTCTTGAATAAGATGCAGATATCAGTTTTGTGGGAGAAGCCTGCCAGAGTTCTGTGGAGTTCTCAGAGATGAGCAGAAGTTCACATGTGGCTGGAGAAATCTGTACAAGCCTCTGGAAGGAGGGGCCCTACAAGGTATTCCTTGAAGGATTGTTAGGATATTAACCATTGGAGTGGCGGGGAGGGGTGCCGCAGGGTGGGGTAACAATAGAGAAGCAATAAAAAGTGCAGAGTAGGTCAGAGAAGAGCAGGCAGTCTGGTTTGACCTCATCGTTGCCTGGGTTCAGGGAACAGAGTAAGACTAAAAAAAGGCAGAGGCCACATCATGGTTATGACCCCTGTCCTGGATTCAGGACCCAACAGAGATTATTTGATGACTTCTAGGCAATGAAATCGGTCCTGAATATTCATTGGAAGGACTGACGATGAAGCTGAAACTCCAGTACTTTGGCCACCTGATACAAAGAACTGACAGAGGATGAGATGGTTGGATGACATCACCAACTCGATGGACATGAGTTTGAGTAAGCTCCGGGAGTTGGTTATGGACAGGGAAACCTGGTGTGCTGCAGTCCATGGAGTCGCAGAGTCAACCACAACTAAGCCACTGAACTGAACTGAACTGAACTGAATTGAGGCAATGCATGGCATAATCAGAGCTATACTTCTGGAATATCCCTTTAATGTCACATCGGACATCAGTATTTTAGGAACGGTAACTGAGAAGTTGATTCTTGCACAAATATCCTGTTGAGAGGCACTTAGGAGAAATCAGTAAGGGAGTTAGGGAGCTAGGGAAGAAGCTAGGCAAGGATGTGACTTCAAGAGAAGAGAAGTTTGGCTTCATCCTGATCCCACAGGGAGCTCTGGAGTGTTAATTGCACCACAGCATTTGTCCTGCCCAGAAACCAGGGGCTAGGCTGTTAGACCTGTGCGTCAGCCAAGCCCTGGTCACAGACTGATGTGAGGAAAGTGAAGAGAGAGAGGCATGTGACAAATCTCCCAGACATCTATGGGCAAAGTGATTCCCAGCAGCTGGATAAATATTGGCTTGGGCAAAAATGTTTGTTTGGGTTTTTCTGTAAGCAACTGTAGAGAAACCCAAACAGACTTTTTTGGCCAAACCAAAATCGAGGAAATTGGTGGTAGAAACAGGGATAGAGGGGTAGGATACTCTGGATGATTGTTTGGGGAACAAGAAAAAATAGAGACAGCTGAGATTTTGAGTCCAGGTAGCTGGGAGATGAATGGTGACGTTAGCAAAGGTAGGGGTGTGTCAAATGGGAACATGGTGGAGTCTTTAGGAACAGGCTTGCCTAGGGCTGGACCTTCTATGAGCCAGAGAATCAATGTGCAGAGAAGTAAGCAAGCATTTCTGGCAATTGCTGAGTCACCCTTTCATATGCTGGCTGTTTCTGGGACTCCTAGTAGATCCAGAAAATGTGAGAGTCCATGATTCCCTACCTGCCTAGTTTCTCTCTCATTCATTGCTTTTTCTCTCATTCCCATTCATGTCTTTGGGCTCTCCCATTTTCCTTTCTTCCTATCCACAGCGTTTTCTCCCTGTCTCCTCCCTATGAGCCAGACTCAAACTTTCCACCATCTTTGACTACGCTTTCTTGCCTAATCCAATCTGTTACCCATCCCATCCTTGTTTCTCCTGCCACTTCAGTCATCCAACAAATATTTATTGAGTTCCTAGTTTGTGTCAGGTGTCTGGATACAGAAGTGGATAAAACAGAAAACCAAATCCTGCCTTTGGCATGCCTCCATGACCACCACTATCGCCATCACCATCATACTTGTGGTTCCCATCCTCAGGACCTTCCTGCCTCCAACCTGTGCTTTGTTCATTTTGGCTGATAATGCACAGAATGTAAAAATTTTGATCATTGAAGAGAGAAATGGGGAAATAATACAGAAGAGAAAAAAAAAAAAAAAAAAACAGTAGAAAGGGGGATAAGGACCTTGGCCCAGTATAACTATGGAGTTTCTTCCAGCTCACAAATCATATTCCATTTGTTAAATCTTTTGTATTTACATAGAAAAGTGGCTAATTGTGATGTAGGAGGCTTTTTTTCCTTTGAATGCCATTGGAGGTGTGGCAGTGCTAGGCAAAGTTATGGTCAACTTGTACTTGTGGGGTGAAGGGGGTGAGGAGATGGGGGCCAGTGAGCAGCCATGAAGAGATACCCCACATCCAAGGTAAGAGAAACCCAAGTAAGAAGGTAGGTGTTGCAAGAGGGCATCAGAGAGCAGACACACTGAAACCATACTCACAGAAAACTAGTCAATCTAATCACACTATGACCACAGCCTTGTCTAACTCAATTAAACTAAGCCATGCCCGTGGGGCAACCTAAGACGGGCAGGTCATGGTGGAGAGATCTGACAGAATGTGGTCCACTGGAGAAGGGAATGGCAAACCACTTCAGTATTCTTGCCTTGAGAACCCCATGAACAGTATGAAAAGGCAAAATGATGGGATACTGAAAGAGAAACTCCCCAGGTCAGTAGGTGCCCAATATGCTACTGGAGATCAGTGGAGAAATAACTCCAGCAAGAATGAAGGGATGGAGCCAAAGCAAAAACAATACCCAGCTGTGGATGTGACTGGTAATAGAAGCAAGGTCCGATGCTGTAAAGAGCAATATTGCATAGGAACCTGGAATGTCAGGTCCATGAATCAAGGCAAACTGGAAGTGATCAAACTAGAGATGGCAAGAGTGAATGTCGACATTCTAGGAATCAGCGAACTGAAATGGACTGGAATGGGTGAATTTAACTCAGATGACCATTATGTCTACTACTGCGGGCAGGAATCCCTCAGAAGAAATGGAGTGGCCGTCATGGTCAACAAAAGAGTCCGAAATGCAGTACTTGGATGCAATCTCAAAAACGACAGAATGATCTCTATTCGTTTCCAAGGCAAACCATTCAGTATCACAGTAATGCAAGTCTATGCCCCAACCAGTAATGCTGAAGAAGCTGAAGTTGAACGGTTCTTTGAAAACCTACAAGACCTTTTAGAACTAACACCCACAAAAGATGTCCTTTTCATTATAGGCGACTGGAATGCAAAAGTAGGAAGTCAAGAAACACCTGGAGTAACAGGCAAATTTGGCCTTGGAATACGGAATGAAGCAGGGCAAAGACTAGTAGAGTTTTGCCAAGGAAATGCACTGGTCATAGCAAACACCCTTTTCCAACAACACAAGAGAAGACTTTACACACGGACATCACCAGATGGTCAACACTGAAATCAGATTGATTATATTCTTTGCAGCCAAAGATGGAGAAACTCTATACAGTCAACAAAAACAAGACCAGGAGCTGACTGTGGCTCAGACCATGAACTCCGTATTACCAAATTCAGACTTAAATTGAAGAAAGTAGGGAAAACCACTAGACCATTCAGGTATGACCTAAATCAAATCCCTTATGATTATACAGTGGAAGTGAGAAATAGTTTTAAGGGACTAGATCTGATAAATAGAGTGCCTGAAGAACTATGGAATGAGGTTCATGACATTGTACAGGAGACAGGGATCAAGACCATCCCCATGGAAAAGAAATGCAGAAAAACAAAATGGCTGTCTGGGGAGGCCTTACAAATAGCTGTGAAAAGAAGAGAATTGAAAAGCAAAGGAGAAAAGGAAAGACATAAGCATCTGAATGCAGAGTTCCAAAGAATATCAAGAAGAGATAAGAAAGCCTTCCTCGGTGATCAATGTAAAGAAGTAGAGGAAAACAACAAAATGGGAAAGACTAGAGATCTCTTCCAGAAAATTAGAGATACCAAGGGAACATTTCATGCAAAGATGGACTCAATAAAGGACAGAAATGGTATGGACCTAACAGAAGCAGAAGATATTAAGAGGTGGCAAGAATACACAGAAGAACTGTACAAAAAAGATCTTCACGACCAAGATAATCACGATGGTGTGATCACTCACCTAGAGCCAGACATCCTGCTATGTGAAGTCAAGTGGGCCTTAGAAAGCAGCACTATGAACAAAGCTAGTGGAGGTGATGGAATTCCAGTTGAGCTATTTCAAATCCCGAAAGATGATGCTGTGAAAGTGCTGCACTCAATATGCCAGCAAATTTGGAAAACTCAGCTGTGGCCACAGGACTGGAAAATGACCGTTTTC
Organism: Bos indicus x Bos taurus; assembly: GCF_003369695.1. NCBI lineage: Eukaryota > Metazoa > Chordata > Mammalia > Artiodactyla > Bovidae > Bos > Bos indicus x Bos taurus. The sequence continues at coordinate 14,188 of NW_020867562.1, read as the reverse complement.
ATTCCAATCCCAAAGAAAGGCAATGCCAAAGAATGCTCAAACTACTGCACAATTGCACTCATCTCACACACTAGTAAAGTAATGCTCAAAATTCTCCAAGCCAGGCTTCAGCAATATGTGAACTGTGAACTTCCAGATGTTCAAGCTGGTTTTAGAAAAGGCAGAGGAACCAGAGATCGAATTGCCAACATCTGCTGGATCATGGAAAAAGCAAGAGAGTTCCAGAAAAACATCTATTTCTGCTTTATTGACTATGCCAAAACCTTTGACTATGTGGATCACAATAAACTGTGGAAAATACTGAAAGTGATGGGAATACCAGACCACCTGATCTGCCTCTTAAGAAATCTGTATGCAGGTCAGGAAGCAACAGTTAGAACTGGACATGGAACAGACTGGTTCCAAATAGGAAAAGGAGTACGTCAAGGCTGTATATTGTCACCCTGCTTATTTAACTTATATGCAGAATACATCATGAGAAACGCTGGACTGGAAGAGGCACAAGCTGGAATCAAGATTGCCGGGAGAAATATCAATAACCTCAGATATGCAGATGACACCACCCTTATGGCAGAAAGTAAAGAGGAACTCAAAAGCCTTTGATAAAAGTGAAAGTAGAGAGTGAAAAAGTTGGCTTAAAGCTCAACATTCAGAAAACGAAGATCATGGCATCCGGTTCCATCACTTCAAGGGAAATAGATGGGGAAACAGTGGAAACAGTGTCAGACTATTTTTTGGGGCTCCAAAATTACTGCAGATGGTGACTGCAGCCATGAAATTAAAAGATGCTTACTCCTTGGAAGCAAAGTTATGAGCAAGCTAGATAGCATATTCAAAAGCAGAGACATTACTTTGCCAACGAAGGTCCGTCTAGTCAAGGCTATGGTTTTTCCTGTGGTCATGTATGGATGTGAGAGTTGGACTGTGAGGAAGGCTGAGTGCCAAAGAATTGATGCTTTTGAACTGTGGTTTTGGAAAAGGCTCTTGAGAGTCCCTTGGACTGCAAGGAGATCCAACCAGTCCATTCTGAAGGAGATCAGCCCTGGGATTTCTTTGGAAGAAATGATGCTAAAGCTGAAACTCCAGTACTTTGGCCACCTCATGAGAAGAGTTGACTCATTGGAAAAGACTCTGATCCTGGGAGGAATTCGGGGCAGGAGGAGAAGGGGATGACAGAGGATGAGATGGCTGGATGGCATCACTGACTCGATGGACGTGAGTCTGAGTGAACTCTGGGGGTTGGTGATGGACAGGGAGGCCTGGCGTGCTGCGCTTCATGGGGTCGCAAAGAGTCAGACACAACTGAGTGACTGAACTGTACTGAACTGAACTGATGTAATTCAGAAGCGAAGCACTACTCAGTATTTTCAAGGTGAACATAAACTGGAGAGGAAGCAGATCACCCTCTGTATTGTATATCACCATGGATTTCTCTGCCACACAGAATGCGGCTAAGTTCAACACGTGTGCATTTCACTGGGCTGACTGTTCTTTTTGTTTATTGAAATATAGTTGACTTACAATGTTGTGTTGATTTCTGCTCCACAGCAAAGTGATTCAGTTATATATATATTTGTATTCCTTTTTAATATTCTTTTCTATTATGGTTTATCACAGAATATTGAATATAGTTCCCTGTGCTCTACTGTAGGACCTTATTGTTTATTCATCCTATATATACTAGCTTGCAGCTGCTACTCCCAAACACCCAGTACTGCCCTCTCTCATCCTCCCTTACCGCTGGCAACCACAAGTCTGTTGTCTATGTGTGTGAATCCATTTCTGTTTTGCAGATAAGTTTATATGTCTCATATTTCAGATTCCACATGTAAGTGGCATCATAAGGTGTTTGTCTTTCTCTTCCTGACTTACTTTAATTAGTATGATAATCTCTCTAGGTCCATCCATGTTGCTACAAATGGTATTATTGTATTCTTTTTCATGGCTGAGTAATAGTCCATTGTATATATCTATCATGTCTTTTTCACCTTTTACCTTTCAGTGGATATTTTGGTTATTTCCATGTCTTGGCCATTGTTGATAGTGCCTGTATGTATCCTTCCAAATTAAACTTTTGTTCAGATAAATGCCCAATAGTGGGATTGCAACTCTATTTTAGCTTTTTTGAGGAACTTCCATACTGTTCTCTCTAGTGGCTGCACCAATTTACATTCCCACCCACAGTGTAGGAGGGTTCCCTTTAGTATATACTCTTTCCAGCATTTATTATTTGTAGACTTTTTGATGGTGGCCATTCTGCCTGGTGTGAGATGATATCTCATTGTAGTTTTGATTTGCCTTTCTCTGATCATTAGCCATGTTGAACATCTTCTCATATACCTATTGGCTCCTATTCTTTAATTGTCAAAATACCTTTTCTTTCGACAGCTATGTGTGAACCTGGATGCAAGTGTGGTGAGTGTGTGGGACCAAAACAAATGTAGATGCTTTCCAAGATTCACGGGGGAAACCTGCAGCCAAGGTCAGTACTATAGACCACGGTGGTGATACAGACCTACCCCAGGGCTTTCAGAATCAACTCAGGCAGTGCAGTGGTGTTTGGGACACAGTATAGCACTCAGGATTCTGTAGTATGTACAGAGAAGGGAAAGGCTACCCACTCTAGTATTCTGGCCTGAAGAATTCCATGGACTGTATAGTCCATGGGGTTGCAGAGAGTCAGACACGATTGAGCAACTTTTACTTCCACTTTCACCTTAGAAGGAACTTAAATTCTAACAGAGGGAAGCAGCCAACAAATAAGTAAACAGGAAATACAGATTTGCATATTAATGTGAAGATTATGAAGAAAACATAATTGAGTATCTCAATAGATAGAGACTATGAGTGATATGGAGAAGGCAATGGCACCCCACTCCAGTACTCTTGCCTGGAAAATCCCATGGATGGAGGAGCCTGGTAGGCTGCAGTCTGTGGGGTCACTAAGAGTCGGACACAACTGAGTGACTTCCCTTTCACTTTGCACTTTCATGCATTGGAGAAGGAAATGGCAACCCACTCGTGTTCTTGCCTGGAGAATCCCAGGGATGGGGGAGCCTGGTGGGCTGCCGTCTATGGGGTCGCACAGAGTCGGAGACGACTGAAGCGACTTAGCAGCAGCAGCAGCAGCATGAGTGATACTAGTGGTAAAGAACCCACCTGTCAATGTAGGAGCTGTAAGAGATTCGGGTTCAATCAGTCAGAAATATCCGCTGGAGAAGGAAGAGGCAATCCACTAGTATTCTTGCCTGGGAAATACCGTGGACAGAGAAGCCTGGCAAGCTTAGGTCCATAGGAATTGCAGAGTCGGACACAACTGAGCAACTAAGCACATGAGCTACAGGGTGCTGTTTTGTAATTGGAAAAACCTTTCAGAAGAGGTAACATTTGAGATGAGATTTGTAAGAGGAAAAGGCAGTCATATGAAAATCTGGTGCAAGAGTGTTGCTGGAATGAGGACAGTATGTGCAGGAACTCTGAGATTGAACAAGCTTGTCATGTTGAAGGCACCAGGAGGTTCCTGTGGCTGGATGTAATTGGTCAGTGTGAAAGAGGTAGACTTTAGGGTCATAGAGGTGGGGTGCAGGTGCTCAGTGCCCTTCTAACTACAGGGAAGCCACTGGAAATTGGTAAGCAAGGGCAAGATACAAATTGAACTTTAAGAATACTCTGGATGCTGAGTGGATGACAATAGAGAATCTAGAGTGGAGACAGGGAGACTGAGGTTTTTGTAATTAGCCAAGTGTGAGAAAGATTGGTGGCTTATGCTAGGTTGTAAGCGATGCTAATATGAAAGATGGTCAGACTCAGCAAACATTTTGGTATTATGACAGTGAAATATGCTGATAGGTGACTAGTTACAGTTAATAGGTGGCAAGTTAGGGTGCACAGATGGCAGGTGCATAGATCTGCAGCCTAAATGACTGGTTGTACAGTAGCACCACTTCCTGAGATGGGGGCGGCTTGAGGAGGAGTTCATATTAAGGACAAAGGCCAATAGTTCTTTTCTAGAAGTGTTAAATAGCAAAATGAGAAGGTTGAATCATCATACAGAAGACCTTTAAAGCCATGGGACTGGATGATGTCACCTAGGGAGCATATATAAAGACCATGAAGTGTCCAAGGGAAACAGAACTGGGAAGATAAGGAGAAGCTAGTGAGACAGAAGGAAAACTACAAGTATCAGGTCCTTTGCTAGATACAATGAATACAATAGTAGCCCTATCACTTACTGCTTATTGTCTAGTCTCTTTCCATTTAATGATGATGGTAGTGCCTCTTATTTTACCTTTCATCATAATGATGTGGGCAGCTGTTGGTTTTGATAGATATATTTTCAATGTTAAGCAGGTACCCTCTAATTTCTAATAGACAAGGAGATTTTATTATTTTACAATCATGAATGCTTGTTGAATTTTATCAGATGGCCTGTCAACTTCTATCAGGCTGATCATACATTAATAGATATCCAGAAGTTAAACCAATTTGCATTTCTGAAGTAAACCAATTTTGGTCATGGTGAATTACTTTAAAATTTTCTGATGGGTTGACCCTGCAATTAGTTTTAGATTTTTGCTTCCCTGCTTGTGTGTGTTCTGGCCTCAGTTTATGTTATACTTTTTAAGGTTCAGTATTATGGTTTTGCTAACTTCATGAATTAAATTGGACAGCTCACTTTTATTATGTTTGAAAGTGAAAGTGTTAGTCACTCAGTTGTGTCTGACTCTTTGCAACCCCATGGACTAGCCCGTGAGACTCCTCTGTCCATGGAATTCTCCAAGTAAGAATATTGGAGTGTGTAGCCATTCCCTTCTCCAGTGGATCTTCCTCACTCAGGGATCAAACCTGGGTCCTCCTGAATCGGCAGGCAGATTCTTTACCATCTGAGCCACCAAGGAAGTTAAATTACACAAAACATTTTTTTCCTTTAATATTAGATAGATAATCCTTCCATTCTCTGATAGGACATCTGAATTCCAAACTGATCTCTTCAGTGAGTGTTGTTTTATTAAAGTTTTTTCTTTCCTTGGTTAATTTTGCATATTGATAGTTTTTCTTGAAAAGCTGTTCATTTCATGAAGATTTTCAAATTTATTAGAATAAATGTATTTATATAAAATCTCCATTCTTATCGTTAAATCTTGTTTCTGACTCATGTTGCATATTTGCAGTTTCTCTTTTCTCTCAGATTTTCAGGAGGCAGGCAATTTTTATTAGTCCTTTAGAAGTACTAGCTCTTGGTTTCATCATTTCTAGTCTTTGCTATTTTATTTTGCTTCCTAGTTTAAAAATCCTTCCTTCTTCTTTTAATTTATTGTACTGTGATTTTTCAAAATTCTTGAATTTGACTTCTTAGTTCATTTATTTTCACATTTTGTATAGCCTTAAACATCTTTTAATTCTATAGTTATCTGAGCAAGCTTTGCCTGAATTTCATATATAGGCTTAGTGTCATTAATTTGTAAACAGTTTACATATGAAATTTAGGTTTTTTTTAAATTGCAGTCATTCCAAATAGAGTATTTACATTTCCCAATGGCTAGAACTCTTTATTCTTTGTTATTAATATCCAGTTCTATTAAAGTTGTATAGTAGATTTTTGAAGGTCCCATCTGTTTATTTTTTGTAAATGTTGAATGCATTTTGAAAAATAAGATATTTTTTATTACTTCTTTTTTTTTTATTACTTCTTTGTAGGATAATATTCTTGACCCTGGTAGTTTAAGCTAGTCTCATTATTTATAGTATTTGAAGTCACTGTTACTCTTTTTCTGGCTTGCTTATTTGATTTGCCGGTTTCTTAGAGAGATATATTGAATTCTCTATCATGACTGTTTTATTTTTAAACTTTTCATTTCTCATATTTTTGCTTCATATATCTTAAAATATTCAATCCTACTTTTCCACTGGCTGACTACAGATGGAAATTGTGTTTAGTTCTGGTTGTCACTTTTAAGGAAAACAGACTATGGATCATAGCTAAAAATAAAAAAAGTGATCAGAGTGATCAAAGAACTGAAGTCATGTCACTTGGTGACTAGTAAAAGGAACTGGGGCATTTCATTTGTATGTTAAATGGGTATAACTTTTTGATACGCCATTGGACAGTGAAGTTAAGGTTGATCTGAATAACTTCAAATAGCAGAACTGGAAAAAGTTTGGAAAAATAATAAGGACGGTATTCTGATAAAGTTGTTCTGAAATGAAGCTGAAAGCTGCTGGAGGTGGTGAAATTGCTGTCACTGAGCTAGGCTAGCAGAGGCTAAATTACTACTTACCAGGCTACTATGGGACTTCCCTGGTGGACTTCCCAGATGGTAAAGCATCTGTCTGCAATGCAGGAGACCTGGGTTCGAACCCTGGGTTGGGAAGATCCCCTGGAGAAGGAAATGGCAATCCACTCCAGTACTATTGCCTGGAAAATCCCATGGACAGAGGAGCCTGGTAGGCTACAGTCTATGGGGTCGCAAAGAGTCAGACATGACTGAGCAACTTCACTTTTACTTTCAGGCTACTATGAAAGAATTCAAGCATTGGCTCAAAGGTAGGATGAGGAGATTGTTATCACTTTTAGTGTTTCTAAGGAGACTTGTTCTTTATTGTTATGTATTTCCTCATTCACACCTTCTCATATGTAAATAAGATATTTTCAAGGCTCAACTTAGTATTGCAGGTCAAAACTGTGTTGTTTCATGTCTTCAACCTGTGGGACAACAAGCAAGTATAGACCTCCTTCATCTACCTGGTATGATTGACAGAATCTGAAAATGGCAGCCACTCTGTGGAATCAAAGAATGATAGCAATAAATGTGATTTAAAAGACCATCTAAACTCACCTTCCAGTCAGGCAGATCATAGGCCTCAAAGCTGTATTTCTCATTATAAAAGTCATTCAGTTTATTTTTACATCTGACAGTTGTTTTTTTTTTTTCCTCCATAGAATAGTGTTCTTTCCTTCTAGTGTCCTTTATGAATTTTTTTGTATTAATTCAAAGATTTTGTGACCCATTCCTCCTCTTTCATGTCATATTTCCTGCCATTTTTTTTTGTTATATGAAGTTTTTGTGATGAATCATGTCTTCATTTTTTTAAAAAAAATCTTCTCAACATCTTTAGCAGGGTTTTTTTTTTTTTTTCCCCAGTAGGAATTAATGTGCCTGAGTTATTGAAACATATACAGAGGGGTTTTCTGGTTGCTTATTCTAGTTACTCCAGGAGTATTACTAGCTCAGGATAAATTTTTTGGTTAATATCTCAACTTAAAAAATTCAGCATCACTAAAGAGGGCACATTTCAATTCTAAATTGGTATGTGACACCATCTTGAATTTTCACTTCCTCATGAGATTTGTTTTACATTTAGAGACAAAGTGAAAGTGAAGTTGCTCAGGCATGTCTGACTCTTTGCGACCCTGTGGACTGTGGCCTACCAGGCTCCTCAGTCCATGGAATTTTTCAGGCAAGAGTACTGGAGTGGGTTGCCATTTCCTTCTCCAGGGAATCTTCCTGACCCAGGGATCGAACCTGGGTCTCCCGCATTGCAGACGCTTTACCGTCTGAGCCACCAGGGAAGCCCAATTTAGAGACAAAAGGCTCAGTCAATTTTTTTTGCCATTTTATTGAGCTGGTGGAGTATGTCTTTCACTATATATGCAACCCTTCTTTTGAGGGTTCTGGTTTTAAGAAAAATGTCTCAACACCAAATTATTGTTTTGTACCCATCTAAGCCTTCATTTATTATCTTTTATTGTTGATTAGAACAAAAATTCCATATCAAGAATATATAAAAAAATCTTAAAAATTTAAAACCTGAACAACCCAGTGTAAAAACAAAAAATTAGTGGAGTATTTAAAATAACACTTTACAAAAGGAGATACACAAATGGCCTATGAAAATGTGCTCAAGTCATTACTAATCAGGAAAGTGCAAATTAAAATCACACCTTTTAGGCTAAAATTCAGAAGGCAGTCAAGACCAAGTGTTGATAAGCATGCAGAACAACTGAAAGTTTTAGCTATTGTTTGTAAAAGGTAAAATGGTACAACATCTTTAGTGAACAATCTAGCAGTTTGTGAGAAAGGCAATCATATACTTACATGTAACCCAACAATCCTATTCCTTAATATTTTCCCAAGAAAGTTGAAAATATATCTCCACAAAAATGCTACTCTATGGAAGCACCCCAAATGGACATTAAGAGGTGAATGGATTAACAAAGTAGTACGTATTTATACAGTGGAATATTATTCAGCAATAAAAAAGAATGAATTACTGATACATTCTTTATTAAGGAATCTAAAACACATGCTAAGTGAAAGAAGCTAAACATAAAGAGTACATGGAGTAATATACTATTTATAAAATTTTAGAAAAGGCTAAGCTCCATTGGTGATAGTCTAGACTGGGTAGAGGCACTTTTTGGGGATTTGAATATGCTCTATAGCTTGAATATCATGGTGGCTACATGGCATGTACATTGAACAAAATGCACTGGATTGCACTGCAAAATAAAAGCATTTTAATCATATGTAAACTGTATCAAGTGTTATTAAAAATATAAAACAAAGATAACATCCCCTGGCATGGCTAGCATATCAGCTAGTGTACTACTTTCACTTTCAAGTCCCGCATTTCTGGCACATAATATTTTTCTGTTTTTCTTCTTCTGCATTGTCATTTTCTTTAGCTTTACTGAGATATAATTGACATACAACATTGCATATGTTTAATGTCTACACTGTATTGATTTGATATAATTAGCACTGATTACCACTATAAGGTTAGTTAACAGCTCCATCACTTCACATAGTTGTCTTTGTGTGTGTGTGGCAAGAACGTTTAAGATTTATTCTTTTGTCCACTTTCAAGTATATAATCAGAGAAGGCAATGGCACCCTACTCCAGTGTTCTTGCCTAGAGAATCCCAGTGATGGAGAAGCCTGGTGGGCTGCCGTCTATGGGGTCACACAGAGTTGGACACGACTGAAGCAACTTAACAAGTATATAATACAGTATTGTTAACTATTATCACTTTGTTGTACAATGTTGTTTTTCATTGTTGTTCAGTCACTCATTTGTGTCTGACTATTTGTGACCCCAGGGACTGAAGCACTCCAGGCTTCCCTATCCTTCACCATCTCCTGGAACTGCTCAAACTCATGGCCATTGAGTCAGTGATGCCATCCAACCATCTCGCCCTCTGTTGTCCTCTTCTCCTCCTGCCTTCAATCTTTCCCAGGATCAGGGTCTTTTCAAATGAGTTGACTCTTTGCATCAGGTGGCTAAAGTATTGGAGCTTCAGCATCAGTTCTTCCAATGAGTTTTCAAGGTTGATTACATTTAGGATTGACTGGTTTGATCTCTTTTCTCAAGAGTCCTGTCCAACACCAAAGCTCAAGAGCATCAATTCTTGGGCACTCAGCCTTCATTCTGGTCCAACTCTCACATCCATACATGAGTACTGGAAAAATCGTAGCTTTGACTAAATGGACCTTTTGTCGGCAAAGTAATGTCTCTACTTTATAATATGCTGTCTAGGTTTGTCTTAGCTTTTTTTCCAAGGAGCAGATATCTTTTAATTTCATGGCTGGGGTCACCATCTGCAGTGATTTTGGAGCCCCCCCCCCAAATAAAGTCTCTCACTGTTTCCATTGTTTCCTCATCTGTTTGCCAAGAAGTAATGGGAGCTGATGCCAAGATCTTAGTTTTTTGAATGTTGAGTTTTAAGCCAGCTTTTTCACTTTCCTCTTTCACTTTCATCAAGAGACTCTTTAGTTCTTCTTCACTTTCTGCCATAAGGATTATGTCATCTGCATATCTGAAATTATTGATATTTCTCCTGTAAATCTTGATTCCTGCTTGTGCTTCATCCAACCCGGCATTTCACATGATGTCCTCTGCATGTAAGTTGAATAAGCAGGGTGACAATATACAGTTTGACATATTCCTTTCCCAATTTGGGACCAGTCCTTTGTTCTATGTCTAGTTCTAATGGTTGCTTTTTGACCTGCATACAGGTTTCTCAGGAGGCAGGTAAGGTGGTCTGGTATTCCCATTTCTTGAAAATTTTCCACAGTTTGTTGTGATCCATGCAGTCAAAAGATTTAGCAAAGTCAATGAAGCAGAAGGAGTTGTTTTTCTGGAATTCTCTTGCTTTTTCTATGATCCAATAGACATTGGCAATTCAATCTCTCATTCCTCTGTCTTTTCTAAAGCCAACTCGAGCATCTGGAAGTTCTAGGTTCAAGTACTGTTGAAGCCTAGCTTGCAGAATTTGAGCATTACTTTGCTAGCATGTGAGACAAGTGCAATTGTGTAGTAGTTTGAACATTCTTTGGCATTGCCTTTCTTTGGAACTGAAATGACATTCTTTGGCATTGCCTTTCTTTGGAACTAAAATGAAAGTTGACCTTTTCCAGTCCTGTGGCCACTGCTGAGTTTTCCAAGTTTGCTGGCATACTGAGTGCAACAGTTTCACAGCATCATCTTTCAGGATTTGAAATAGTTCAACCTCCATTAGCTTTGTTCATAGTGATACTTCCTAAGGCCCACTTGACTTTGCACTCCAGGGTGTCTGGCTCTAGGTGAGTGAGCACACCATCGTGGTTATCTGGGTCATTAAGAAATCTTTTGTATAGTTCTGTATATTCTTGCCACCGCTTCTTAATATATTCTGCTTCTGTTAGGTCCATACCATTTCTGTCCTTTATTGTATGCATGTTTGCATGAAATGTTCCCTTGGTATCTCTAATTTTCTTGAAGAGATCTCTAGTCTTTCCCATTCTATTGTTTTCCTGTATTTCTTTGCATTGATCACTTAAGAGGGCTTTCTTATCTCTCCTTGCTATTATTTGGAACTCTGTATTCAGATGGGTATATCTTTCCCTTTCTCCTTTGCCTTTAGCTTCTCTTCTTTTCTCAGCATCTGTAAGGCCTCTTCAGACAACTGTTTTGTCTTCTTGAATTTATTTTTCTTGGGCTGGTTTTAATCACTACCTCCTGTACAGTGTCACAAACCTCTGTCCATAGTTCTTCAGGCACTCTGTCTATTAGATCTAATCCCTTGAATCTATTTCTCACTTCTACTGTATAATTGTAAGGGATTTGACATAGGTCATACCTGAATAGCCTTCTGGTTTTCCATCCTTTGTTCAAGTAAGTCTGAATTTGGCCATAAGTAGCTCATGATCTGAGGCACAGTCTGCTCCCTGTCTTGTTTTTGCTGACTATATAGAGCTTCTCTGTCTTCCACTGCAAAGAATATAATCAGTCTGATTTTGGTATTGACCATCTGGTGATGTCCATGTGTAGAATCATCTCTTGTGTTGTTGGAAGAGAGTGTTTGCTATGACCAGTGCATTCTCTTGGCAAAACTCTGTTAGCCTTTGCCCTATTCATTTTGTACTCTAAGGTCAAAGTTGCCTGTTATTCCAGGTATCTCTTGAGTTCCTACTTTTGCATTGTAGTCCCCAGTGATGAAAATGATATCTTTTTCTGGTGTTCTGAAAGGTCATGTAAGTTTCATAGAACTGCTCAACTTTAGCTTCTTCAGCATTAGTGGTTGGGACATAGACTTGGATTACTGTGGTATTGAATGGTTCGCCTTCGAAATGAACAGAAATCATTCTATAATTTTTGAGATTGCACCCAAGTACTGCATTTTGGACTCCTTTGTTGACTATGAGGGCTACTCTATTTCTTCTAAGGGATTCTTGCCCACAGTAGTAGATATGATGGTCATCTGAATTAAATTCACCCATTCCAGTCCATTTTAGTTTACTGATTCCTAAATTCTCAATGTTCACTCTTGCCATCTCCTGTTTGACCACTTTCAATTTACTTTGATTCATGGAGCTAACATTCCAGGTTCCTTTGCAGTATTGTTGTTTACAGCATAGTACTTTACTTTCACCACCAAACACATCCACGATTGAGTGTTGTTTCTGCTTTGGCTCAGCCTCTTCATTCCTTCTCGAGATATTTCTCTGCTCTTCTCCAGGAGCATATTGGGCACCTACTGACTTGGGAAGTTCATCCCTCAGTTTTATATCTTTTTATCTTTTCATACTGTTCATGGGGTTCTCAAGGCAAGAATGCTGAAGTGGTTTGCCATTCCCTTCTCCAGTGGACCACGTTTTTGTCAGAACTCTCCAACATGACCCATCCTTCTTGGGTGGCTGTACATGACATGGCTCATAGTTTCATTGAGTTAGACAAAGCTGTGATCCATGTGATCAGTTCTGTTAGTTTTCTGTGATTGTGGTTTTCATTCTGTCTGCCCTCTGGTGGATGAGGATAAGAGGCTTGTGGAAGCTTCCTGATGGGAGGGAAAGGCTGTGGGGAAACTGAATCTTGCTCTGGTTGGTGGGGCCATGCTCAATAAATCTTTAATTTAATTTTCTACTGATGTTGTACACTAGGTTTCCAGAATTTAGTTATCTTAAAACTGGAAGTTTTTACTGTTTGATCAACATCTTTCCATTTTATCCAACCCCGAATCTGTCGTAACAACTGTGACTCTCTCTTTCTATGACTTTGCCTTAATTTCCACATGTAAGTAATACTATACAATATTTGTCTTTCCCCATCTGACTTAATGCTGTCAGACTCCCTTTATGTTGTGCACATAACAAGGTTTCCTTTTCTCATGGCTGGATAATAGCACCCCTTGCACTGGCAGCAGAGAGTCTTAATTGCTGGACTGCCAGGGAAGTCTCTCTTCTGCTTAATTTAAAATAGGATTTTTGCTATTGATTTGTATGAATTATTTATTTATTTGGGATTTAATCCCTTGTCCAGATATATGCTTTGCAAATATTTTCTCCTATTCCATATTTTCTTTATCTATTCTTTATCTAACCATATTTTCTTTATCTATTCATCCATCTGTGGACACTTAGGTTTTTCTGTGTCTTGGCTATTGTGAATAATGCTGCAGTGAACACAAGAGTGCAAATATATCTTTGGAATCATGTTTTCATTTCCTTCATATATTACCCAGATGTGGAATTGCTGGACCATGTGGTAACTCTATTTTTAATTTACGAAGAATCTCCATGCTACTTTCCATACTGGCTGTATCAATCTACATTCCTACCACTGATGCATAAAGGTTCCCCTTCTCCCCATTCTTTCCATTGCATGTTATTGCTTGTCTTTTTTTTTTTTTTAATCTCTTGTCTTTTTGATAAAAGCCATTCTAACAGGTGTGAAGTGCTATCTCATTTTGATATTGATTTACATTTCCTTGGTGATTGATGACATTGAGCATCTTTTCATGTACCTGTTAATCAGTTGTGTGTCTTCTTCAGAAAAAAATGTCTGTTCTGTTATTCTCTGCCATTTTTATTTAACTAATTTATTTATTTGCTCCATCATGCAGCATGTGAGATCTTAGTTCCTTGATCAGGGATCAAACCTGCACTCCTTGCACTGGCAGCACAGAGTCTTAATTGCTGGACTGCCAGGGAAGTCTCTCTTCTGTTTAATTTAAAATAAGAATTTTGCTATTTATTTGTTTGAATTATTTATTTATTTTGGATTTAACCTCTTGTCAGATATATGCTTTGCAAATATTTTCTCCTATTCCATAGATGGCCTTTTCATTTTGTTGATTGTTTTGCTACACAGACATTTTTCAGTTTGAATAAGTCCCACGTGTTGATTGTTTGCTTTTGTTGCTTCCACTTTTGGGTCATATCCAAAAAATTATTGCCAATACCAATAACAAAGAGATTTTTCCCTTTGATTTCTTATAGGAGTTTTATAGTTCCCAGTCTTAGGTTTAAGTCTTTAAACAATTTTGAGTTATTTTTTGTCTGTGGTGTAAGATAGGGGTTTAGTTTCATTCTTCTGCATTAGTTCTCAAGTTTCCTACCACCATGTATTTAAGAGACTGTCATATCTCCATCGTTCTTTGTTCCTTGTCAAATGTTAGTTGATGGTGTCTGTGAAGGTTTATTTCTGGGCTCTTGATTTGTTCCTTTGGTCTATGTGTCTATTTTAATGCCAATACCATACTGTTTTGATTACTTTATCTTTGTAGTATTAGTTTGAAATCAGAAGTTGTTCTGTCTCCACCTTTCTTCTTTCTCAAGATTACTTTGACTATTGGGAGTCATTTGAATTTTAGGCATTTTTTTCCTATTTCTGTTTAAAATATCATTGGAATTTTCATAGACATTAAACT
>NW_020867561.1:0-21471 GCF_003369695.1 Bos indicus x Bos taurus | reverse complement strand
CGCAGGCATGCCGGGCCGGCTGCTCCGGGTCCAGGGTCCCGGGTCCCGGAAGCCCCGTGGTCCCCCGGCCGGGCCAGGCGGGTGCTGGCCGGGGGTGGCGGTGTGCGGGGGCGGGAGCGGCGTCGGCCGGCCAACGGCCGCCGGGACTCCGGTCGCGGGTCGTGCAGCTCAAGTGCAGCGCGCGCTCCGTGGAGAGCTGCGGCCGGCTGGGCCGAGCGGCAGGTCGGAGCGAAGGCAGGCGCAGCGCAGGGCTCTTAGGGCGCCCGGCGGCAGCCGCCCCCGTCTACGGCCATACCACCCTGAACGCGCCCGATCTCGTCTGATCTCGGAAGCTAAGCAGGGTCGGGCCTGGTTAGTACTTGGATGGGAGACCGCCTGGGAATACCGGGTGCTGTAGGCTTTCTTTTCTTTTCTTTCTTTTCTTTTTTTTTTTTTTTTTTGCCTCCCCTCTCCTTTAGCGCCCGCCCCCCACCCCCGCAAGCCCCACCTGCCGCTGGCCCCTCGCACCCCACCGCGCTCAGAGCGGTCGCCTGCCTTCCAGCCCCTCCCGGGGTGGGTGGCCGGGGCCCCGACTCCCGCTGCAGACCTGGGTTGCCTCCGGGCGGCCCGCGAGCCCCTCCGCATTCGGCTTCCAGGAAACCAGAGGACCGGCGAGGGCGGGGGTGGAGGGGTGCTCTCTGTCTGGGGCTCCCTTGGCAGGCCTCAGGCACTTCTGGGCGGGGCCCCGGCCCCAGCCCCCGCCGCAGCAGCCGCACCCCCGGCCCGTCCCCAGCCCCACCCCTCGACGCATCCTCGCAGGCAACCGCTGGGTCTCCCGCAGGCGCGCGCGCACAACACTCACACACACACACACACACACACACAAAAACAGTCACGCACACACACACACACAACCCCACCCCACCCACCGCCGCCGAGAAAGGTCAAGAGCCGGAGACCACAGGTAAGGGAGACGGAGAAAGAGGGAGAGAGAGAGACAGACAGCAAGAGGACCACACAGACTTCCAAACCCCCGGCCGCCACACCCTGTCCCCTCCATTCTGGGTTCCCCCCGGCCCCCAGTCGACCAGACCCCACCGTCGCCCACCGACACACTCACACCACGCACACTCTCCCGCACTCACCCTCTGGCCTGGGGGCGGGGGCTGGGTCTCGCCGTAGGTGGCCAAGCCGAAGGGGACCTTTGAGACCTCGGATGCGAGGAAGTCCGGGGGTCCCCACGGGTGATTGCCAGCCCCAGGGCACTGCGTCCAGCCGGGGCCCGCCGGCCCAAGGCTGACGCCCCCTCCCTTAGGGAAGCTGCTTCTGCCGCACGGCCTCTCTCTGAGGTGTGTCACGGTCTGTGCCAGTGTGTCTATCTCGGAGCGGATGCCATCCCCTGTCCCCTGTCCGTCTCCCGTCTCTCCGCTCTCGTCGTCTCTCTGTCAGTCCTCGGTGTCTCCTCTCTCTGTCTCTCCCTCCCCGTGTGTGCCTGCGCGCTCGTGTCTGTCTGTCTGTCTGTCTCTGTCTGCATCTGCCTCGCGCCGTCTTGGGGAGTGGTCTCTGAACCTTCATCTCTTTCTGTCTCTGTCTCTCCTGACCCCCGGCCTCCCACGGGTGCTATGGCTGTGGCCCTGGCTGCCGCGCTTGCGCCGGCCGGCTGTCTCCCGTGGCGTGGGTGCCTGCGAGTGTCTGTGTGTCTGTCCGTGTGCCTGCACGTCGCTCGTCTGCTCCCTCCGGAAGGTCCTGTGCTTGGAGGGCGGCGTGGGGGCAAGGGGGGCCTCGGGAGGGCGAAGGGGGGGCGGGGCGGGGACGAGCTCTTGGTTCACCGCGCTGGTGGCTCCAGGTGGCTTTGGGCACCGGGCAGGTGCCGGGCAGGATGGGCGCTCAGGGCCACGGCTGGGCTGCGCACAGGCCCGCAGGAGGCTCAGAGGACCGCGGCCCCAGCGGGCCCCGAAGCCAGAGAGCTCCGGGGCCACGTGGCCACTAGCAGCGAAGCCTTGGTGGGGGGGGGGGGGGGGGGGGGTGGGGGTGGGGGGGTGGGGGGGGGGGGGCGGGGGGGGGGGGGGGGGGGGTGGCGGAGGGGGAGTTGGCGAGGGGGCGGGTCGCCCTCCGATCGGGCCGGGCCTGGAGGGTCCCAGGGTGGGAGAAGCGCAAGACCCCTCCGCCCCGCCTAACCCCTCCGCCCCCCTCAACCCACCCGCCACCAGCACCCCCACCCCATCCCCACCCCAACACCAACGCCCATACCGCCCGCAAGGCATGCCGGGCCGGCTGCTTCCGGGTCAGGGTCCCGGGTCCCGGAAGCCGCCCCCGTGGTCCCCCCCGGTGCGGGCCAGGCCGGGTGTCTGGCCGGGGGTGGCGGATGTGCGGGGGGCGGAGCGGCGGTCGGCCGGAGCCACGACGGCCGCGCGGGACTTTCCGGTCGCGGGTCGTGCAGCTCAAGTGCAGCGCGCGCTCCGTGGAGAGCTGCGGCCGGCTGGGCCGAGCGGCAGGTCGGAGCGAAAGGCAGGGCGCAGCGCAGGGGCTCTTAGGGCGCCCGGCGGCAGCCGCCCCCGTCTACGGCCATACCACACCTGAACGCGCCCGATCTCGTCTGATCTCGGAAGCTAAGCGGTCGGGCCTGGTTAGTACTTGGATGGGAGACCGCCTGGGAATACCGGGTGCTGTAGGCTTTTCTTTTCTTTTCTTTTCTTTTCTTTTTTTTTTTTTTTTGCTCCCCTCTCCTTTAAGCGCCGCCCCCCACCCCCGCAAGCCCCACCTGCCGCTGGCCCCCTCGCACCCCACCGCGCTCAGAGCGGTCGCCTGCCTTCCAGCCCCTCCCGGGGTGGGTGGCCGGGCCCCCGACTCCCGCTGCAGACCTGGGTTTGCTCCGGGCGGCCCGCGAGCCCCTCCGCATTCGGCTTCCAGGAAACCAGAGGACCGGCGAGGGCGGGGGTGGAGGGGGTGCTCTCTGTCTGGGGCTCCCTTGGCAGGCCTCAGGCACTTCTGGGCGGGGCCCCGGCCCAGCCCCCGCCGCAGCCGCAGCCCCCGGCCCGTCCCCAGCCCCACCCCTCGACGCATCCTCGCAGGCAACCGCTGGGTCTCCCGCAGGCGCGCGCGCACAACACTCACACACACACACACACACACAAACAGTCACGCACACACACACACACAACCCCACCGCCGCCGAGAAAGGTCAAGAGCCGGAGACCACAGGTAAGGGAGACGGAGAAAGAGGGAGAGAGAGAGACAGACAGCAAGAGGACCACACAGACTTCCAAACCCCCGGCCGCCACACCCTGTCCCCTCCATTCTGGGTTCCCCCCGGCCCCCAGTCGACCAGACCCCACCGTCGCCCACCGACACACTCACACGCACACTCTCCCGCACTCACCCTCTGGCCTGGGGGCGGGGGCTGGGTCTCGCCGTAGGTGGCCAAGCCGAAGGGGACCTTTGAGACCTCGGATGCGAGGAAGTCCGGGGGTCCCCACGGGTGATTGCCAGCCCCAGGGCACTGCGTCCAGCCGGGGCCCGCCGGCCCAAGGCTGACGCCCCCTCCCTTAGGGAAGCTGCTTCTGCCGCACGGCCTCTCTCTGAGGTGTGTCACGGTCTGTGCCAGTGTGTCTATCTCGGAGCGGATGCCATCCCCTGTCCCCTGTCCGTCTCCCGCTCTCCGTCTCTCTGTCAGTCGCTCGGTGTCTCCCTCTCTCTGTCTCTCCCTCCCCGTGTGTGCCTGCGCGCTCGTGTCTGTCTGTCTGTCTGTCTCTGTCTGCATCTGCCTCGCGCCGTCTTGGGAGTGTGTCTCTGAACCTTCATCTCTTTCTGTCTCTGTCTCTCCTGACCCCCGGCCTCCCACGGGTGCTATGGCTGTGGCCCTGGCTGCCGCGCTTGCGCCGGCCGGCTGTCTCCCGTGGCGTGGGTGCCTGCGAGTGTCTGTGTGTCTGTCCGTGTGCCTGCACGTCGCTCGTCTGCTCCCTCCGGAAGGTCCTGTGCTTGGAGGGCGGCGTGGGGGCAAGGGGGGCCTCGGGAGGGCGAAGGGGCGGGGCGGGGCGGACGAGCTCTTGGTTCACCGCGCTGGTGGCTCCAGGTGGCTTTGGGCACCGGGCAGGTGCCGGGCAGGATGGGCGCTCAGGGCCACGGCTGGGCTGCGCACAGGCCCGCAGGAGGCTCAGAGGACCGCGGGCCCCAGCGGGCCCCGAAGCCAGAGAGCTCCGGGGCCACGTGGCCCTGAGCAGCGAAGGCCTTGGTGGGGGGGTGGGGGTGGGGGGTGGGGTGGGGGGGGGTGGGGGGGAGGCGGGGCGGGGAGGGGGGAGAGGTGGCGGAGGGGGGCGGCGGCCTCCGAGCGGGGCCGGGCCTGGAGGGTCCCAGGGTGGGAGAGCGCCAAGACCTCCGCCCCGCCTCACCCCTCCGCGCCCCTCACCCCACACCACCCCACCCCACCCCACCCCACCCCACGCCCGATCCGCCGCAGGCATGCCGGGCCGGCTGCTCCGGGTCCAGGGTCCCGGGTCCCGGAAGCCCCGTGGTCCCCCGGGCCGGGCCAGGCGGGTGCTGGCCGGGGGTGGCGGTGTGCGGGGGGCGGAGCGGCGTCGGCCGGCCACACGGCCGCCGGGACTCCGGTCGCGGGTCGTGCAGCTCAAGTGCAGCGCGCGCTCCGTGGAGAGCTGCGGCCGGCTGGGCCGAGCGGCAGGTCGGAGCGAAAGGCAGGCGCAGCGCAGGGCTCTTAGGGCGCCCGGCGGCAGCCGCCCCCGTCTACGGCCATACCACCCTGAACGCGCCCGATCTCGTCTGATCTCGGAAGCTAAGCAGGGTCGGGCCTGGTTAGTACTTGGATGGGAGACCGCCTGGGAATACCGGGTGCTGTAGGCTTTTCTTTTCTTTTCTTTTCTTTTTCTTTTTTTTTTTTTTGCCTCCCCTCTCCTTTAGCGCCCGCCCCCCACCCCCGCAAGCCCCACCTGCCGCTGGCCCCTCGCACCCCACCGCGCTCAGAGCGGTCGCCTGCCTTCCAGCCCCTCCCGGGGTGGGTGGCCGGGGCCCCGACTCCCGCTGCAGACCTGGGTTGCCTCCGGGCGGCCCGCGAGCCCCTCCGCATTCGGCTTCCAGGAAACCAGAGGACCGGCGAGGGCGGGGGTGGAGGGGGTGCTCTCTGTCTGGGGCTCCCTTGGCAGGCCTCAGGCACTTCTGGGCGGGGCCCCGGCCCCAGCCCCCGCCGCAGCCGCAGCCCCCGGCCCGTCCCCAGCCCCACCCCTCGACGCATCCTCGCAGGCAACCGCTGGGTCTCCCGCAGGCGCGCGCGCACAACACTCACACACACACACACACACAAAACAGTCACGCACACACACACACACAACCCCACCGCCGCCGAGAAAGGTCAAGAGCCGGAGACCACAGGTAAGGGAGACGGAGAAAGAGGGAGAGAGAGAGACAGACAGCAAGAGGACCACACAGACTTCCAAACCCCCGGCCGCCACACCCTGTCCCCTCCATTCTGGGTTCCCCCCGGCCCCCAGTCGACCAGACCCCACCGTCGCCCACCGACACACTCACACGCACACTCTCCCGCACTCACCCTCTGGCCTGGGGGCGGGGGCTGGGTCTCGCCGTAGGTGGCCAAGCCGAAGGGGACCTTTGAGACCTCGGATGCGAGGAAGTCCGGGGGTCCCCACGGGTGATTGCCAGCCCCAGGGCACTGCGTCCAGCCGGGGCCCGCCGGCCCAAGGCTGACGCCCCCTCCCTTAGGGAAGCTGCTTCTGCCGCACGGCCTCTCTCTGAGGTGTGTCACGGTCTGTGCCAGTGTGTCTATCTCGGAGCGGATGCCATCCCCTGTCCCCTGTCCGTCTCCCGCTCTCCGTCTCTCTGTCAGTCGCTCGGTGTCTCCCTCTCTCTGTCTCTCCCTCCCCGTGTGTGCCTGCGCGCTCGTGTCTGTCTGTCTGTCTGTCTCTGTCTGCATCTGCCTCGCGCCGTCTTGGGAGTGTGTCTCTGAACCTTCATCTCTTTCTGTCTCTGTCTCTCCTGACCCCCGGCCTCCCACGGGTGCTATGGCTGTGGCCCTGGCTGCCGCGCTTGCGCCGGCCGGCTGTCTCCCGTGGCGTGGGTGCCTGCGAGTGTCTGTGTGTCTGTCCGTGTGCCTGCACGTCGCTCGTCTGCTCCCTCCGGAAGGTCCTGTGCTTGGAGGGCGGCGTGGGGGCAAGGGGGGCCTCGGGAGGGCGAAGGGGCGGGGCGGGGCGGACGAGCTCTTGGTTCACCGCGCTGGTGGCTCCAGGTGGCTTTGGGCACCGGGCAGGTGCCGGGCAGGATGGGCGCTCAGGGCCACGGCTGGGCTGCGCACAGGCCCGCAGGAGGCTCAGAGGACCGCGGGCCCCAGCGGGCCCCGAAGCCAGAGAGCTCCGGGGCCACGTGGCCCTGAGCAGCGAAGGCCTTGGTGGGGGGGTGGGGGTGGGGGTGGGGTGGGGGGGGTGGGGGGGAGGCGGGGCGGGGAGGGGGGAGAGGTGGCGGAGGGGGGCGGCGGCCTCCGAGCGGGGCCGGGCCTGGAGGGTCCCAGGGTGGGAGAGCGCCAAGACCTCCGCCCCGCCTCACCCCTCCGCGCCCCTCACCCCACACCACCCCACCCCACCCCACCCCACCCCACGCCCGATCCGCCGCAGGCATGCCGGGCCGGCTGCTCCGGGTCCAGGGTCCCGGGTCCCGGAAGCCCCGTGGTCCCCCGGGCCGGGCCAGGCGGGTGCTGGCCGGGGGTGGCGGTGTGCGGGGGGCGGAGCGGCGTCGGCCGGCCACACGGCCGCCGGGACTCCGGTCGCGGGTCGTGCAGCTCAAGTGCAGCGCGCGCTCCGTGGAGAGCTGCGGCCGGCTGGGCCGAGCGGCAGGTCGGAGCGAAAGGCAGGCGCAGCGCAGGGCTCTTAGGGCGCCCGGCGGCAGCCGCCCCCGTCTACGGCCATACCACCCTGAACGCGCCCGATCTCGTCTGATCTCGGAAGCTAAGCAGGGTCGGGCCTGGTTAGTACTTGGATGGGAGACCGCCTGGGAATACCGGGTGCTGTAGGCTTTTCTTTTCTTTTCTTTTCTTTTCTTTTTTTTTTTTTTTGCCTCCCCTCTCCTTTAGCGCCCGCCCCCCACCCCCGCAAGCCCCACCTGCCGCTGGCCCCTCGCACCCCACCGCGCTCAGAGCGGTCGCCTGCCTTCCAGCCCCTCCCGGGGTGGGTGGCCGGGGCCCCGACTCCCGCTGCAGACCTGGGTTGCCTCCGGGCGGCCCGCGAGCCCCTCCGCATTCGGCTTCCAGGAAACCAGAGGACCGGCGAGGGCGGGGGTGGAGGGGGTGCTCTCTGTCTGGGGCTCCCTTGGCAGGCCTCAGGCACTTCTGGGCGGGGCCCCGGCCCCAGCCCCCGCCGCAGCCGCAGCCCCCGGCCCGTCCCCAGCCCCACCCCTCGACGCATCCTCGCAGGCAACCGCTGGGTCTCCCGCAGGCGCGCGCGCACAACACTCACACACACACACACACACAAAACAGTCACGCACACACACACACACAACCCCACCGCCGCCGAGAAAGGTCAAGAGCCGGAGACCACAGGTAAGGGAGACGGAGAAAGAGGGAGAGAGAGAGACAGACAGCAAGAGGACCACACAGACTTCCAAACCCCCGGCCGCCACACCCTGTCCCCTCCATTCTGGGTTCCCCCCGGCCCCCAGTCGACCAGACCCCACCGTCGCCCACCGACACACTCACACGCACACTCTCCCGCACTCACCCTCTGGCCTGGGGGCGGGGGCTGGGTCTCGCCGTAGGTGGCCAAGCCGAAGGGGACCTTTGAGACCTCGGATGCGAGGAAGTCCGGGGGTCCCCACGGGTGATTGCCAGCCCCAGGGCACTGCGTCCAGCCGGGGCCCGCCGGCCCAAGGCTGACGCCCCCTCCCTTAGGGAAGCTGCTTCTGCCGCACGGCCTCTCTCTGAGGTGTGTCACGGTCTGTGCCAGTGTGTCTATCTCGGAGCGGATGCCATCCCCTGTCCCCTGTCCGTCTCCCGCTCTCCGTCTCTCTGTCAGTCGCTCGGTGTCTCCCTCTCTCTGTCTCTCCCTCCCCGTGTGTGCCTGCGCGCTCGTGTCTGTCTGTCTGTCTGTCTCTGTCTGCATCTGCCTCGCGCCGTCTTGGGAGTGTGTCTCTGAACCTTCATCTCTTTCTGTCTCTGTCTCTCCTGACCCCCGGCCTCCCACGGGTGCTATGGCTGTGGCCCTGGCTGCCGCGCTTGCGCCGGCCGGCTGTCTCCCGTGGCGTGGGTGCCTGCGAGTGTCTGTGTGTCTGTCCGTGTGCCTGCACGTCGCTCGTCTGCTCCCTCCGGAAGGTCCTGTGCTTGGAGGGCGGCGTGGGGGCAAGGGGGGCCTCGGGAGGGCGAAGGGGCGGGGCGGGGCGGACGAGCTCTTGGTTCACCGCGCTGGTGGCTCCAGGTGGCTTTGGGCACCGGGCAGGTGCCGGGCAGGATGGGCGCTCAGGGCCACGGCTGGGCTGCGCACAGGCCCGCAGGAGGCTCAGAGGACCGCGGGCCCCAGCGGGCCCCGAAGCCAGAGAGCTCCGGGGCCACGTGGCCCTGAGCAGCGAAGGCCTTGGTGGGGGGGTGGGGGTGGGGGGTGGGGTGGGGGGGGTGGGGGGGAGGCGGGGCGGGGAGGGGGGAGAGGTGGCGGAGGGGGGCGGCGGCCTCCGAGCGGGGCCGGGCCTGGAGGGTCCCAGGGTGGGAGAGCGCCAAGACCTCCGCCCCGCCTCACCCCTCCGCGCCCCTCACCCCACCCACCCACCCCACCCCACCCCACCCCACCCCACGCCCGATCCGCCGCAGGCATGCCGGGCCGGCTGCTCCGGGTCCAGGGTCCCGGGTCCCGGAAGCCCCGTGGTCCCCCGGGCCGGGCCAGGCGGGTGCTGGCCGGGGGTGGCGGTGTGCGGGGGGCGGAGCGGCGTCGGCCGGCCACACGGCCGCCGGGACTCCGGTCGCGGGTCGTGCAGCTCAAGTGCAGCGCGCGCTCCGTGGAGAGCTGCGGCCGGCTGGGCCGAGCGGCAGGTCGGAGCGAAAGGCAGGCGCAGCGCAGGGCTCTTAGGGCGCCCGGCGGCAGCCGCCCCCGTCTACGGCCATACCACCCTGAACGCGCCCGATCTCGTCTGATCTCGGAAGCTAAGCAGGGTCGGGCCTGGTTAGTACTTGGATGGGAGACCGCCTGGGAATACCGGGTGCTGTAGGCTTTTCTTTTCTTTTCTTTTCTTTTTCTTTTTTTTTTTTTTGCCTCCCCTCTCCTTTAGCGCCCGCCCCCCACCCCCGCAAGCCCCACCTGCCGCTGGCCCCTCGCACCCCACCGCGCTCAGAGCGGTCGCCTGCCTTCCAGCCCCTCCCGGGGTGGGTGGCCGGGGCCCCGACTCCCGCTGCAGACCTGGGTTGCCTCCGGGCGGCCCGCGAGCCCCTCCGCATTCGGCTTCCAGGAAACCAGAGGACCGGCGAGGGCGGGGGTGGAGGGGGTGCTCTCTGTCTGGGGCTCCCTTGGCAGGCCTCAGGCACTTCTGGGCGGGGCCCCGGCCCCAGCCCCCGCCGCAGCCGCAGCCCCCGGCCCGTCCCCAGCCCCACCCCTCGACGCATCCTCGCAGGCAACCGCTGGGTCTCCCGCAGGCGCGCGCGCACAACACTCACACACACACACACACACACACAAAACAGTCACGCACACACACACACACAACCCCACCGCCGCCGAGAAAGGTCAAGAGCCGGAGACCACAGGTAAGGGAGACGGAGAAAGAGGGAGAGAGAGAGACAGACAGCAAGAGGACCACACAGACTTCCAAACCCCCGGCCGCCACACCCTGTCCCCTCCATTCTGGGTTCCCCCCGGCCCCCAGTCGACCAGACCCCACCGTCGCCCACCGACACACTCACACGCACACTCTCCCGCACTCACCCTCTGGCCTGGGGGCGGGGGCTGGGTCTCGCCGTAGGTGGCCAAGCCGAAGGGGACCTTTGAGACCTCGGATGCGAGGAAGTCCGGGGGTCCCCACGGGTGATTGCCAGCCCCAGGGCACTGCGTCCAGCCGGGGCCCGCCGGCCCAAGGCTGACGCCCCCTCCCTTAGGGAAGCTGCTTCTGCCGCACGGCCTCTCTCTGAGGTGTGTCACGGTCTGTGCCAGTGTGTCTATCTCGGAGCGGATGCCATCCCCTGTCCCCTGTCCGTCTCCCGCTCTCCGTCTCTCTGTCAGTCGCTCGGTGTCTCCCTCTCTCTGTCTCTCCCTCCCCGTGTGTGCCTGCGCGCTCGTGTCTGTCTGTCTGTCTGTCTGTCTCTGTCTGCATCTGCCTCGCGCCGTCTTGGGAGTGTGTCTCTGAACCTTCATCTCTTTCTGTCTCTGTCTCTCCTGACCCCCGGCCTCCCACGGGTGCTATGGCTGTGGCCCTGGCTGCCGCGCTTGCGCCGGCCGGCTGTCTCCCGTGGCGTGGGTGCCTGCGAGTGTCTGTGTGTCTGTCCGTGTGCCTGCACGTCGCTCGTCTGCTCCCTCCGGAAGGTCCTGTGCTTGGAGGGCGGCGTGGGGGCAAGGGGGGCCTCGGGAGGGCGAAGGGGCGGGGCGGGGCGGACGAGCTCTTGGTTCACCGCGCTGGTGGCTCCAGGTGGCTTTGGGCACCGGGCAGGTGCCGGGCAGGATGGGCGCTCAGGGCCACGGCTGGGCTGCGCACAGGCCCGCAGGAGGCTCAGAGGACCGCGGGCCCCAGCGGGCCCCGAAGCCAGAGAGCTCCGGGGCCACGTGGCCCTGAGCAGCGAAGGCCTTGGTGGGGGGGTGGGGGGGGGGTGGGGTGGGGGGGGTTGGGGGGGAGGCGGGGCGGGGAGGGGGGAGAGGTGGCGGAGGGGGGCGGCGGCCTCCGAGCGGGGCCGGGCCTGGAGGGTCCCAGGGTGGGAGAGCGCCAAGACCTCCGCCCCGCCTCACCCCTCCGCGCCCCTCACCCCACCCCACCCCACCCCACCCCACCCCACCCCACCCCACGCCCGATCCGCCGCAGGCATGCCGGGCCGGCTGCTCCGGGTCCAGGGTCCCGGGTCCCGGAAGCCCCGTGGTCCCCCGGGCCGGGCCAGGCGGGTGCTGGCCGGGGGTGGCGGTGTGCGGGGGGCGGAGCGGCGTCGGCCGGCCGCACGGCCGCCGGGACTCCGGTCGCGGGTCGTGCAGCTCAAGTGCAGCGCGCGCTCCGTGGAGAGCTGCGGCCGGCTGGGCCGAGCGGCAGGTCGGAGCGAAAGGCAGGCGCAGCGCAGGGCTCTTAGGGCGCCCGGCGGCAGCCGCCCCCGTCTACGGCCATACCACCCTGAACGCGCCCGATCTCGTCTGATCTCGGAAGCTAAGCAGGGTCGGGCCTGGTTAGTACTTGGATGGGAGACCGCCTGGGAATACCGGGTGCTGTAGGCTTTTCTTTTCTTTTCTTTTCTTTTTCTTTTTTTTTTTTTTGCCTCCCCTCTCCTTTAGCGCCCGCCCCCCACCCCCGCAAGCCCCACCTGCCGCTGGCCCCTCGCACCCCACCGCGCTCAGAGCGGTCGCCTGCCTTCCAGCCCCTCCCGGGGTGGGTGGCCGGGGCCCCGACTCCCGCTGCAGACCTGGGTTGCCTCCGGGCGGCCCGCGAGCCCCTCCGCATTCGGCTTCCAGGAAACCAGAGGACCGGCGAGGGCGGGGGTGGAGGGGGTGCTCTCTGTCTGGGGCTCCCTTGGCAGGCCTCAGGCACTTCTGGGCGGGGCCCCGGCCCCAGCCCCCGCCGCAGCCGCAGCCCCCGGCCCGTCCCCAGCCCCACCCCTCGACGCATCCTCGCAGGCAACCGCTGGGTCTCCCGCAGGCGCGCGCGCACAACACTCACACACACACACACACACACACACACAAAACAGTCACGCACACACACACACACAACCCCACCGCCGCCGAGAAAGGTCAAGAGCCGGAGACCACAGGTAAGGGAGACGGAGAAAGAGGGAGAGAGAGAGACAGACAGCAAGAGGACCACACAGACTTCCAAACCCCCGGCCGCCACACCCTGTCCCCTCCATTCTGGGTTCCCCCCGGCCCCCAGTCGACCAGACCCCACCGTCGCCCACCGACACACTCACACGCACACTCTCCCGCACTCACCCTCTGGCCTGGGGGCGGGGGCTGGGTCTCGCCGTAGGTGGCCAAGCCGAAGGGGACCTTTGAGACCTCGGATGCGAGGAAGTCCGGGGGTCCCCACGGGTGATTGCCAGCCCCAGGGCACTGCGTCCAGCCGGGGCCCGCCGGCCCAAGGCTGACGCCCCCTCCCTTAGGGAAGCTGCTTCTGCCGCACGGCCTCTCTCTGAGGTGTGTCACGGTCTGTGCCAGTGTGTCTATCTCGGAGCGGATGCCATCCCCTGTCCCCTGTCCGTCTCCCGCTCTCCGTCTCTCTGTCAGTCGCTCGGTGTCTCCCTCTCTCTGTCTCTCCCTCCCCGTGTGTGCCTGCGCGCTCGTGTCTGTCTGTCTGTCTGTCTGTCTCTGTCTGCATCTGCCTCGCGCCGTCTTGGGAGTGTGTCTCTGAACCTTCATCTCTTTCTGTCTCTGTCTCTCCTGACCCCCGGCCTCCCACGGGTGCTATGGCTGTGGCCCTGGCTGCCGCGCTTGCGCCGGCCGGCTGTCTCCCGTGGCGTGGGTGCCTGCGAGTGTCTGTGTGTCTGTCCGTGTGCCTGCACGTCGCTCGTCTGCTCCCTCCGGAAGGTCCTGTGCTTGGAGGGCGGCGTGGGGGCAAGGGGGGCCTCGGGAGGGCGAAGGGGCGGGGCGGGGCGGACGAGCTCTTGGTTCACCGCGCTGGTGGCTCCAGGTGGCTTTGGGCACCGGGCAGGTGCCGGGCAGGATGGGCGCTCAGGGCCACGGCTGGGCTGCGCACAGGCCCGCAGGAGGCTCAGAGGACCGCGGGCCCCAGCGGGCCCCGAAGCCAGAGAGCTCCGGGGCCACGTGGCCCTGAGCAGCGAAGGCCTTGGTGGGGGGGTGGGGGGGGGGTGGGGTGGGGGGGTTGGGGGGGAGGCGGGGCGGGGAGGGGGGAGAGGTGGCGGAGGGGGGCGGCGGCCTCCGAGCGGGGCCGGGCCTGGAGGGTCCCAGGGTGGGAGAGCGCCAAGACCTCCGCCCCGCCTCACCCCTCCGCGCCCCTCACCCCACCCCACCCCACCCCACCCCACCCCACCCCACCCCACGCCCGATCCGCCGCAGGCATGCCGGGCCGGCTGCTCCGGGTCCAGGGTCCCGGGTCCCGGAAGCCCCGTGGTCCCCCGGGCCGGGCCAGGCGGGTGCTGGCCGGGGGTGGCGGTGTGCGGGGGGCGGAGCGGCGTCGGCCGGCCGCACGGCCGCCGGGACTCCGGTCGCGGGTCGTGCAGCTCAAGTGCAGCGCGCGCTCCGTGGAGAGCTGCGGCCGGCTGGGCCGAGCGGCAGGTCGGAGCGAAAGGCAGGCGCAGCGCAGGGCTCTTAGGGCGCCCGGCGGCAGCCGCCCCCGTCTACGGCCATACCACCCTGAACGCGCCCGATCTCGTCTGATCTCGGAAGCTAAGCAGGGTCGGGCCTGGTTAGTACTTGGATGGGAGACCGCCTGGGAATACCGGGTGCTGTAGGCTTTTCTTTTCTTTTCTTTTCTTTTTCTTTTTTTTTTTTTTGCCTCCCCTCTCCTTTAGCGCCCGCCCCCCACCCCCGCAAGCCCCACCTGCCGCTGGCCCCTCGCACCCCACCGCGCTCAGAGCGGTCGCCTGCCTTCCAGCCCCTCCCGGGGTGGGTGGCCGGGGCCCCGACTCCCGCTGCAGACCTGGGTTGCCTCCGGGCGGCCCGCGAGCCCCTCCGCATTCGGCTTCCAGGAAACCAGAGGACCGGCGAGGGCGGGGGTGGAGGGGGTGCTCTCTGTCTGGGGCTCCCTTGGCAGGCCTCAGGCACTTCTGGGCGGGGCCCCGGCCCCAGCCCCCGCCGCAGCCGCAGCCCCCGGCCCGTCCCCAGCCCCACCCCTCGACGCATCCTCGCAGGCAACCGCTGGGTCTCCCGCAGGCGCGCGCGCACAACACTCACACACACACACACACACACACACAAAACAGTCACGCACACACACACACACAACCCCACCGCCGCCGAGAAAGGTCAAGAGCCGGAGACCACAGGTAAGGGAGACGGAGAAAGAGGGAGAGAGAGAGACAGACAGCAAGAGGACCACACAGACTTCCAAACCCCCGGCCGCCACACCCTGTCCCCTCCATTCTGGGTTCCCCCCGGCCCCCAGTCGACCAGACCCCACCGTCGCCCACCGACACACTCACACGCACACTCTCCCGCACTCACCCTCTGGCCTGGGGGCGGGGGCTGGGTCTCGCCGTAGGTGGCCAAGCCGAAGGGGACCTTTGAGACCTCGGATGCGAGGAAGTCCGGGGGTCCCCACGGGTGATTGCCAGCCCCAGGGCACTGCGTCCAGCCGGGGCCCGCCGGCCCAAGGCTGACGCCCCCTCCCTTAGGGAAGCTGCTTCTGCCGCACGGCCTCTCTCTGAGGTGTGTCACGGTCTGTGCCAGTGTGTCTATCTCGGAGCGGATGCCATCCCCTGTCCCCTGTCCGTCTCCCGCTCTCCGTCTCTCTGTCAGTCGCTCGGTGTCTCCCTCTCTCTGTCTCTCCCTCCCCGTGTGTGCCTGCGCGCTCGTGTCTGTCTGTCTGTCTGTCTGTCTCTGTCTGCATCTGCCTCGCGCCGTCTTGGGAGTGTGTCTCTGAACCTTCATCTCTTTCTGTCTCTGTCTCTCCTGACCCCCGGCCTCCCACGGGTGCTATGGCTGTGGCCCTGGCTGCCGCGCTTGCGCCGGCCGGCTGTCTCCCGTGGCGTGGGTGCCTGCGAGTGTCTGTGTGTCTGTCCGTGTGCCTGCACGTCGCTCGTCTGCTCCCTCCGGAAGGTCCTGTGCTTGGAGGGCGGCGTGGGGGCAAGGGGGGCCTCGGGAGGGCGAAGGGGCGGGGCGGGGCGGACGAGCTCTTGGTTCACCGCGCTGGTGGCTCCAGGTGGCTTTGGGCACCGGGCAGGTGCCGGGCAGGATGGGCGCTCAGGGCCACGGCTGGGCTGCGCACAGGCCCGCAGGAGGCTCAGAGGACCGCGGGCCCCAGCGGGCCCCGAAGCCAGAGAGCTCCGGGGCCACGTGGCCCTGAGCAGCGAAGGCCTTGGTGGGGGGGTGGGGGGGGGTGGGGTGGGGGGGTTGGGGGGGAGGCGGGGCGGGGAGGGGGGAGAGGTGGCGGAGGGGGGCGGCGGCCTCCGAGCGGGGCCGGGCCTGGAGGGTCCCAGGGTGGGAGAGCGCCAAGACCTCCGCCCCGCCTCACCCCTCCGCGCCCCTCACCCCACCCCACCCCACCCCACCCCACCCCACCCCACCCCACGCCCGATCCGCCGCAGGCATGCCGGGCCGGCTGCTCCGGGTCCAGGGTCCCGGGTCCCGGAAGCCCCGTGGTCCCCCGGGCCGGGCCAGGCGGGTGCTGGCCGGGGGTGGCGGTGTGCGGGGGGCGGAGCGGCGTCGGCCGGCCGCACGGCCGCCGGGACTCCGGTCGCGGGTCGTGCAGCTCAAGTGCAGCGCGCGCTCCGTGGAGAGCTGCGGCCGGCTGGGCCGAGCGGCAGGTCGGAGCGAAAGGCAGGCGCAGCGCAGGGCTCTTAGGGCGCCCGGCGGCAGCCGCCCCCGTCTACGGCCATACCACCCTGAACGCGCCCGATCTCGTCTGATCTCGGAAGCTAAGCAGGGTCGGGCCTGGTTAGTACTTGGATGGGAGACCGCCTGGGAATACCGGGTGCTGTAGGCTTTTCTTTTCTTTTCTTTTCTTTTTCTTTTTTTTTTTTTTGCCTCCCCTCTCCTTTAGCGCCCGCCCCCCACCCCCGCAAGCCCCACCTGCCGCTGGCCCCTCGCACCCCACCGCGCTCAGAGCGGTCGCCTGCCTTCCAGCCCCTCCCGGGGTGGGTGGCCGGGGCCCCGACTCCCGCTGCAGACCTGGGTTGCCTCCGGGCGGCCCGCGAGCCCCTCCGCATTCGGCTTCCAGGAAACCAGAGGACCGGCGAGGGCGGGGGTGGAGGGGGTGCTCTCTGTCTGGGGCTCCCTTGGCAGGCCTCAGGCACTTCTGGGCGGGGCCCCGGCCCCAGCCCCCGCCGCAGCCGCAGCCCCCGGCCCGTCCCCAGCCCCACCCCTCGACGCATCCTCGCAGGCAACCGCTGGGTCTCCCGCAGGCGCGCGCGCACAACACTCACACACACACACACACACACACACACAAAACAGTCACGCACACACACACACACAACCCCACCGCCGCCGAGAAAGGTCAAGAGCCGGAGACCACAGGTAAGGGAGACGGAGAAAGAGGGAGAGAGAGAGACAGACAGCAAGAGGACCACACAGACTTCCAAACCCCCGGCCGCCACACCCTGTCCCCTCCATTCTGGGTTCCCCCCGGCCCCCAGTCGACCAGACCCCACCGTCGCCCACCGACACACTCACACGCACACTCTCCCGCACTCACCCTCTGGCCTGGGGGCGGGGGCTGGGTCTCGCCGTAGGTGGCCAAGCCGAAGGGGACCTTTGAGACCTCGGATGCGAGGAAGTCCGGGGGTCCCCACGGGTGATTGCCAGCCCCAGGGCACTGCGTCCAGCCGGGGCCCGCCGGCCCAAGGCTGACGCCCCCTCCCTTAGGGAAGCTGCTTCTGCCGCACGGCCTCTCTCTGAGGTGTGTCACGGTCTGTGCCAGTGTGTCTATCTCGGAGCGGATGCCATCCCCTGTCCCCTGTCCGTCTCCCGCTCTCCGTCTCTCTGTCAGTCGCTCGGTGTCTCCCTCTCTCTGTCTCTCCCTCCCCGTGTGTGCCTGCGCGCTCGTGTCTGTCTGTCTGTCTGTCTGTCTCTGTCTGCATCTGCCTCGCGCCGTCTTGGGAGTGTGTCTCTGAACCTTCATCTCTTTCTGTCTCTGTCTCTCCTGACCCCCGGCCTCCCACGGGTGCTATGGCTGTGGCCCTGGCTGCCGCGCTTGCGCCGGCCGGCTGTCTCCCGTGGCGTGGGTGCCTGCGAGTGTCTGTGTGTCTGTCCGTGTGCCTGCACGTCGCTCGTCTGCTCCCTCCGGAAGGTCCTGTGCTTGGAGGGCGGCGTGGGGGCAAGGGGGGCCTCGGGAGGGCGAAGGGGCGGGGCGGGGCGGACGAGCTCTTGGTTCACCGCGCTGGTGGCTCCAGGTGGCTTTGGGCACCGGGCAGGTGCCGGGCAGGATGGGCGCTCAGGGCCACGGCTGGGCTGCGCACAGGCCCGCAGGAGGCTCAGAGGACCGCGGGCCCCAGCGGGCCCCGAAGCCAGAGAGCTCCGGGGCCACGTGGCCCTGAGCAGCGAAGGCCTTGGTGGGGGGGTGGGGGGGGGTGGGGTGGGGGGGTTGGGGGGGAGGCGGGGCGGGGAGGGGGGAGAGGTGGCGGAGGGGGGCGGCGGCCTCCGAGCGGGGCCGGGCCTGGAGGGTCCCAGGGTGGGAGAGCGCCAAGACCTCCGCCCCGCCTCACCCCTCCGCGCCCCTCACCCCACCCCACCCCACCCCACCCCACCCCACCCCACCCCACGCCCGATCCGCCGCAGGCATGCCGGGCCGGCTGCTCCGGGTCCAGGGTCCCGGGTCCCGGAAGCCCCGTGGTCCCCCGGGCCGGGCCAGGCGGGTGCTGGCCGGGGGTGGCGGTGTGCGGGGGGCGGAGCGGCGTCGGCCGGCCGCACGGCCGCCGGGACTCCGGTCGCGGGTCGTGCAGCTCAAGTGCAGCGCGCGCTCCGTGGAGAGCTGCGGCCGGCTGGGCCGAGCGGCAGGTCGGAGCGAAAGGCAGGCGCAGCGCAGGGCTCTTAGGGCGCCCGGCGGCAGCCGCCCCCGTCTACGGCCATACCACCCTGAACGCGCCCGATCTCGTCTGATCTCGGAAGCTAAGCAGGGTCGGGCCTGGTTAGTACTTGGATGGGAGACCGCCTGGGAATACCGGGTGCTGTAGGCTTTTCTTTTCTTTTCTTTTCTTTTTCTTTTTTTTTTTTTTGCCTCCCCTCTCCTTTAGCGCCCGCCCCCCACCCCCGCAAGCCCCACCTGCCGCTGGCCCCTCGCACCCCACCGCGCTCAGAGCGGTCGCCTGCCTTCCAGCCCCTCCCGGGGTGGGTGGCCGGGGCCCCGACTCCCGCTGCAGACCTGGGTTGCCTCCGGGCGGCCCGCGAGCCCCTCCGCATTCGGCTTCCAGGAAACCAGAGGACCGGCGAGGGCGGGGGTGGAGGGGGTGCTCTCTGTCTGGGGCTCCCTTGGCAGGCCTCAGGCACTTCTGGGCGGGGCCCCGGCCCCAGCCCCCGCCGCAGCCGCAGCCCCCGGCCCGTCCCCAGCCCCACCCCTCGACGCATCCTCGCAGGCAACCGCTGGGTCTCCCGCAGGCGCGCGCGCACAACACTCACACACACACACACACACACACACAAAACAGTCACGCACACACACACACACAACCCCACCGCCGCCGAGAAAGGTCAAGAGCCGGAGACCACAGGTAAGGGAGACGGAGAAAGAGGGAGAGAGAGAGACAGACAGCAAGAGGACCACACAGACTTCCAAACCCCCGGCCGCCACACCCTGTCCCCTCCATTCTGGGTTCCCCCCGGCCCCCAGTCGACCAGACCCCACCGTCGCCCACCGACACACTCACACGCACACTCTCCCGCACTCACCCTCTGGCCTGGGGGCGGGGGCTGGGTCTCGCCGTAGGTGGCCAAGCCGAAGGGGACCTTTGAGACCTCGGATGCGAGGAAGTCCGGGGGTCCCCACGGGTGATTGCCAGCCCCAGGGCACTGCGTCCAGCCGGGGCCCGCCGGCCCAAGGCTGACGCCCCCTCCCTTAGGGAAGCTGCTTCTGCCGCACGGCCTCTCTCTGAGGTGTGTCACGGTCTGTGCCAGTGTGTCTATCTCGGAGCGGATGCCATCCCCTGTCCCCTGTCCGTCTCCCGCTCTCCGTCTCTCTGTCAGTCGCTCGGTGTCTCCCTCTCTCTGTCTCTCCCTCCCCGTGTGTGCCTGCGCGCTCGTGTCTGTCTGTCTGTCTGTCTCTGTCTGCATCTGCCTCGCGCCGTCTTGGGAGTGTGTCTTGAACCTTCATCTCTTTCTGTCTCGTGTCTCTCCTGACCCCGGCCTCCACGGGTGCTAATGGCTGTGGCCCTGGCTGCCGCGCTTGCGCCGGCCTGCTGTCTCCGTGGCGTGGGTTGCCTGCGAGTGTCTGGTGTGTCTGTCCGTGGGCCTGCACGCGCTCGCTGCTCCTCGGAAGGTCCTGTGCTTGGAGGGCGGCGTGGGGGCAATGGGGCTCGGGAGGGCGAAGGGGCGGGGCGGGGCGGACGAGCCTCTTGGTTCACCGCGCTGGTGGGCTCCAGGTGGCTTGGGCCCCACCGGCAGGTCCGGGCAGGATTGGCGCTCAGGGCCACTGCTGGGCTGCGCACAGGCCCCAGGAGCCGAGGACCGCGGGCCCCAGCGGCCCCCAAGCCAGAGAGCTTCCGGGGCCACGTGGCCCTGAGCAGCGAAGGCCTTGGTGGGGGGGTGGGGGGGTGGTGGGGTGGGGGGGTTGGGGGGGAGGCGGGCGGGGAGGGGGAGAGGTGGCGGAGGGGGCGGCGGCCTCCGAGCGGGGCCGGGCCTGGAGGGTCCCAGGCGTGGTGAGAGCGCCAAGACCTGCCGCCCCGCCTGTCACCCTCCGGCGCCCCTCCCCCACCGCACCCACCCACCCACCCGCCACCCCGCCGATCCGCGGCAGGGCATAGCCGAGGCCGGCTGCACCCGGGTCCAGGGTCCCGGGTCCCCGGAAGCCCCGTGGTCCCCCGGGCCGGGCCAGGCGGGTGTCTGGCCGGGGTGGCGGTAGTGCGGGGGGCGGAGGGCGTCGCGGCCCGGACGGGCCGGGACTCCGGGTCGCCCGGTCCGTGCAGCTCAGTGCGCGGCGCCTCCGTGAGAGCTGTCGGCCCGCTGGGCCGAGCGCCAGGGGTCGAGCGAAAGGCGGCCGCTAGCGCAGGGCTCTTTAGGCGCCCGGGCGGCAGCCGCCACCCGTCTACGCCATGATCAACTGAACCGCCCGATCTCGTCTGATCTCGGAAGCTAAGTAGGGTTCGGCCTGGTTAGTAATGGATGGGAGACCGCACTGGGCAATTAATCGGGTGATGTAGGCTTTTCTTTTATTTCTTTTCTTGTCTTTTTTCTTTTTTTCTTTTTTTGCCTCCCCTCTCCTTTTAGCGCAGCCCCCCCACCCCCGCCCGCCCCACCTGCGTGGGCCCCTGCCACCCACCGCTGCTCAGAGCGGTCCGCCTGCCTCCAGCCCCTCCCGGGGGGGTGTCCCGGGGCCCCGCTCCCTGCAGACGGGTTGTCGGGGGCCCTCGAGCCCCTCCGCCTTCGGCTTCCAGAAACCCGAGGAGGCGGGGGGGGGGGTGTAGGGGTGCTCTTGTCTGGGGCTTTTTTTTTAGGGCTCCCTTGGCAGGCCTCAGGCACTTTGGGGCGGGGGCCCCGGCCCCGCCCGCCGCAGCCGCCCAGCCCCCGGCCCCGTCCCCAGCCCACCCCTTGCCGCATCCTCGCAGGCAACCGCTGGGTCTCCCGCAGGCGCGCGCGCACAACACTCACACACACACACACACACACACACACAAAACAGTCACGCACACACACACACACAACCACACCCCGCCGAGAAAGGTCAAGAGCCGGAGACCACAGGTAAGGGAGACGGAGAAAGAGGGAGAGAGAGAGAACAGACAGCAAGAGGACCACACAGACTTCCAAACCCCCGGCCGCCACACCCTGTCCCCTCCATTCTGGGTTCCCCCCGCCCCCAGTCGACCAGACCCCACCGTCGCCCACCGACACACTCACACGCACACTCTCCCGCACTCACCCTCTGGCCTGGGGGCGGGGGCTGGGTCTCGCCGTAGGTGGCCAAGCCGAAGGGGACCTTTGAGACCTCGGATGCGAGGAAGTCCGGGGGTCCCCACGGGTGATTGCCAGCCCCAGGGCACTGCGTCCAGCCGGGGCCCGCCGGCCCAAGGCTGACGCCCCCTCCCTTAGGGAAGCTGCTTCTGCCGCACGGCCTCTCTCTGAGGTGTGTCACGGTCTGTGCCAGTGTGTCTATCTCGGAGCGGATGCCATCCCCTGTCCCTGTCCGTCTCCCGCTCTCCGTCTCTCTGTCAGTCTCCGCTCGGTGTCTCCCTCTCTCTGTCTCTCCCTCCCCGTGTGTGCCTGCGCGCTCGTGTCTGTCTGTCTTTCTGTCTGTCTCTGTCTGCATCTGCCTCGCGCCGTCTTGGAGTGTGTCTCTGAACCTTCATCTCTTTCTGTCTCTGTCTCTCCTGACCCCGGCCTCCCACGGGTGCTATGGCTGTGGCCCTGGCTGCCGCGCTTGCGCCGGCCGGCTGTCTCCCGTGGCGTGGGTGCCTGCGAGTGTCGTGTGTCTGTCCGTGTGCCTGCACGTCGCTCGTCTGCTCCTCCGGAAGGTCCTGTGCTTGGAGGGCGGCGTGGGGGCAAGGGG
>NW_020867560.1:0-35809 GCF_003369695.1 Bos indicus x Bos taurus | reverse complement strand
TTTTCCATCCAGAAGTATAAAACGTTTTAAAATTTTTTTAATTTTAGGAGTTTTGAAGAAATCACTCATAGAAAGAGTGCCTTGGCACTTAGATAAAGTGAAAACCTTTGAAATCTGAATGTATAGCATATATTTATTCTCCTTCAAATTGAAACTTACAGAAGAAAGCCTATTCTCTCACTGAGAGAGCTGTTGATCCTCTCAGAGGCAGTAGAAAATATAAACATATAATCATATTGTATTAAAAAATAAATGTCTGTGTTATCCAGTCTAACGGAGGCCTCTCCTATTTCAGTTTGTTTGATATTTTACAAACATGGGTTTTAAAAAGTGAAATTGAATTGTACTTCTCCCTGAGGTAATTTTTTTTTTTCTTTTTATCCAGAAGTTTAAAAGGAAATCCAGACTTCCTCTTTCCCTTTAAAATGAATATTTTTTTCCCCTAACAGTACAGTTGGTGGTGTACTTACTTGACAATGATATAAAATTCTATGCACAATTCTTATTGTTACTTGGATGTTGGGTGGAAAGATAATCAAAATTTCTTAGTGCATATCTTTATTTTCAGGGATAGGACATGAACAGATGTTATGTGGCCAAACACCGACTTGTCTTTCACCTCAATCCCATTTCCTTCCCCTATCAATACCAGCTTCTCTTTTATATACAACTATATCTACTTCTCTCTCTCTCTCTTTTCTTTTTCTTTTTTTTTTTCCTTACTAGATTACTTCCAAGGACCCCTTATTCAGGATTTTAAATACTTTAGTTGAGTTATCTAGCTTTTGCTTTATAATCTTTCCCTGAGAGTTTTTTCCCCTACATTTTGAGCAACGAAAACAAAACAGGGACTGGCAAATAAGCTTCCATCAATAATAAATGCGTTTGGAGGAAAATCCCTAGATTTTGTTTGTTACCGTTAATGCTATGATGCAGACCCTTACAACATGTCTACCAATATGGTCATGTAAATTTGCATCTTTATGATTCTGTTGCTACATGTTGATGAATATTCCACAGTAAAAAGTTTGTTTGCTTTATAACAAAATTATAAACAGCAGGATAAGAGCCTCTAGGGCAATAATTGCTTCACAGTATGAGGCATCTACATCTCAAATTGCTCTGCATCTGGCTTCTAAATCATCTGTACAGAAGATGTACTGCAGCCAAAAAGCAGGAAAAGCAAGGTCTATTTATCAACACACAGAGCACAGTATATTTGAAGTAATCTATAATTTATTCCTATTTTTCAAACAGAAAACCAAGGAAAACCAAGCCAGGCTTGATAATTTTTAAAATGGAATAAAGTTTAAAAACTGGGGACTATGCTAGAAAAGTCAACATGCTATGTTATCACAAATAAACATTACAGTCTTAAAATTTTTTAGATCAAGTAGCATCATAACAAAAATGAATAGAAATAAGAGATAACACTCTACCCCACCCACTATTCAAAACAGAAGAGATAACTCATATTTTTGTTGTCCTATGCTGGGTATTCAGTTATTTGTTTTTGGTTTAGATACTACATTTTATTCTGATTCCAAATCTATGACACAGATTGCTCACAGGATTGCTCTAATTTATAGGTGAGGTAACTGAGGCCCAAGAAGTAAGTACATTTGCTCAAATTCAAAGCTAGCCTCCAGCCACTCTGGAAATAAAAAATTTTTGTTTTTCTTTTCTGATACCAAATCTATTTTCTTAATGACTAGGATATTACCTTATTTCTGGGTATGTGTAAATTTTATATTATTCCAACATCTGAAATAGTTCTCAGGAATAGTAAGCAAACAAATATAATGCAACTTCAGCTCCAATTTGATGTTCTGGAGTTATCTGCCTGCTAGTCAAAGATGAGTGACTGTTCCAGAATCAGGGTAAGGTGTGCTACTAGCCAACATGCTTGGGCATTTGCATGAGCCAAAAGTAGACAGAACTGGCCAAGTTATCTTCAAGGCATGCAAAGATCTGCTACTTTTCTCCTACATACAACCCCATTTCACTTTCTACATAGCTTTATCACTATGCGAAATTATTGTATGTATTGAACTGATTTTGCCATCTCTTTGCCTCCCCTTACCACTAAGGTAAGCACGACAAGAGTATGGTCCTGGTAATGTTGTTTTCAGTAAAATACTCAGAGTTTAGAACAGTGATGAATATACGTGCAGAGTGAATGGATGAAAGAAACATTTTTGGAGGAGTTGTAAAGTAATGTGTATATGGATGTGAAGAGAAGTAAGGAATCATTTCCATGTAGCTCTTGGCTTTATGTAAACTTTTTCCTACTGTCTGAGAAACTCCAATAGAAAGTTCCATAAATGGAAGTTGGACATATTACTTGGAGAAAAAAAAAGCAAGTGACCTGGTTAAACAATCAATTAGCATCAATTTAGTTAGAGAGGATAGAGAAATAATTGTAATAGAAGTTTTTGATAAAAAAGATACCCAAAGTGTTGAAAAAAATCAAAGTTTCAAAATATTGACAAAGGAGAAAAATCTAACAGATTTCTCTTAATCCATTTGAGTTCTATGGCATCTGAAGATGTAGCAAGAATAAATTCAGCAGCTTTTTCAAATAACTAATACTCCATGTCTGACATAACAATGCAAAAATCTAGAAAATTAGCCAAATTTGAACAGTACTTGTAAGAAGACATTAAATATAAAGACAGATGATTTCTCTTCAAAGGGCAATAGAGTCGTGGCTTATCAGTTGTTCAGGTGCTGGGCTCTCATTTTGGAATCTGTGAATAAGATGTGAGAGAGTTTTCCCCCAAACTTAAGAACAAAAAATTTCATTAACCTTTCACCCAGTTGGGCTGACACACATGGGATTAATACTGGAGTCAAAAAATAAGCAAACAACAACAAACCTTGAGTACATCATAACACTTTTCAAATATTATGTAAGGAACTGAAGGGCATGGAGTCCAGGTGGTGTTTAAATCTTTCCCCCCAACTTGAAGGCCATATCTTTGGAAGAGAAAATAGATATGAAAAATGAACAGCTGGTTGCATCAGTGTAATCAAAGAAAAGGATTTGGTTTTTTGGACCAGGATTATGCTAACAAAACCATTTTCTCCTGCAGTGCAAAGTACATCTTCTAGGTCCAAAGAGGGCATATTTTTCAGGACATTCACTGACAAATCAAGAAGATTCTTAAATCTCAAAAGGGACAGCAAATGCATGAAGAAAGGTCAATGATAAATAATATGATGCATATCAATTAAAATATAGAGAAGAAAAACAGTGGTGTAGATACTATTCTAAGGAAAATTTAATGCGTGTTTAGTGTGAAACTAAATGTCTTTATAACCAACCTAGATAGCATATTTAAAAGCAGAGACATTACTTTGCCAACAAAAGTCTGTCTAGTCAAGGCTATGGTTTTTCCAGTGGTCATGTATGGATGTGAGAGTTGGACTGTGAAGAAAGCTGAGCGCCAAAGAATTGATGCTTTTGAACTGTGGTGTTGGAGAAGACTCTTGAGAGTCCCATGGACTGCAAGGAGATCCAACCAGTCCATTCTAAAGGAGATCAGTCCTGGATGTTCTTTGGAAGGAAATATGCTAAAGCTGAAACTCCAGTACTTTGGCCACCTCATGCGAAGAGTTGACTCATTGGAAAAGACTCTGACACTGGGAGGGATTGGGGGCAGGAGGAGAAGGGGACGACAGAGGATGAGATGGCTGGATGGCATCACCAACTTGATGGACATGAGTTTGGGTGAACTCCGGGAGTTGGTGATGGACAGGGAGGCCTGGCGAGCTGCAATTCATCGGGTCACAAAGAGTCGGAGACGACTGAGCAACTGAACTGAACTGAAATGTCTTTATACTTTTAAACAATAATACTGAGATGAAGTGTAATAAGATAAAAAAGTATTAACATGAAGGCAGATGTGGGGTGAAACACAGATCTAAATTGCTATAATGAGAGTTTAACATGTTTAGGAGGAAAAATCTGAAAAAATGAGTCAGATTTTATGTCAAGATTGTAAATAATTATTTGTAAATTAGCTTGATTAGTGAAGAAAGAGATATCAAAGGCATTTTGTTTTAAAAAATATGCTACTTTTGCCTAACCAACCACAACGATTTCCTATTAAAGATCACAAAACAGGAAAAATTGCAAGGGTCTTAGTGAGAGTTTTTCTATGAATTCCATCTGAAGAAAGGCCCATATGTTATAAATTCCTGAATTATTTGGTCATGATAGTAATTTTCTCTTTCAAATATTTTAGAAAGAAATAAAAAGATCTTTTCATGTCATGTGGAGAAAGTGATTTGTAAATGATAACTTTAAAACTTTTCTTATGCCTTTTAAAAGTCTATAACTGCCCAAGAACAGAATTGGGCTACTCTAAAACTAAGGATTTAGGAGCATAGAAAATGACTTTAGGGAAAGGAAAAAGATATGATCCTGTGACCCAAACTTCCAGAGCAATTGTTCTTATCCAGGGGCAGTTTTGCTTGCCACCTCCATGATATCTGCCTGTGTCTGAACACATTTTCAGTGTCACAACTTTGGGATACTACAAGCATCTACTGGGTAGAGGCCAAGGATGCTGCTCAGCATCCTACAGCCTCCTGCTCCAACAAATAGCTATCCAGCATAAAGTGGCAATGCAATTAAAGCTGGAAAATTCTGCTCTAGTTAGTAATATAGCTTCATGAATACATAAGATTAAAAAAAATCATAAATTGCTATAATGAGAAAAAATAAAACATCAAAGCAAGCTACTGTGGCTATACATGAAACTCCCTGTTGAAGTTGAGAATCAATGGGTATACTTTTAAGAATGCAGGCCTGGAAGATGGTTATTTTGAGGTGCTATTCTGCTATCTTCTCTGCCTGCTGGCTTCCCAATTAAAGTCTTTCCTTGGCCCAACACCTCATCTCTCAGATTCATTGGCCTGTTGTGTGGCAAGCATAGTGAGTTCGGTTGTATTCAGTTACCCAACAGACCGAAAACATGATGTCTACTCATGGACTCTTCCCATAGTGCTTCTTCATCCCATATGGACTACTTCAGTGGCTATGAGCATCACAACATCCTTTAAATTTGATCTGGAGATCAATCCCTGAGCCTTTGGAGTGGGAGCACTGACCCCAAGACCCTAGACTACCAGAAAATAAACTCTAGTGAAGTGAAGTCACTCAGTCGTGTCCGACTCTTTGTGACCCCATGGACTGTAGCCTACCAGGTTCCTCCATCCATGGGATTTTCCAGGCAAGAATACTAGAGTGGGTTGCCATTAGGGAGTATCAAATAGTGAAATCTCACATAAAGGAAACCACTTGAATACAAGACCCAGCATCACCCAACCACCAGTAGCATCCTGTGTATCTAAACAACAAACAAAACAAAAATACAAATCCAATCATCAACAGACAGGATTACCACCTCACTCAGCATTGCCCATCTGAGGAAAACAAACAAACAAAAACTCAGCACAAATCTTACCCTATAGGAAGTTTACACAAACCACTGGACCAACCTTAGGAGAGCAGAAACCAGAACAAAGAAAGAATTCAACACTGAAGCCTGGGGAAAGGAGACCTTAAACACAGTAAGTTAAAAAATAATAATGATGATGAAAAGGCAGAAAAATGCTACACCATTGAAGGAATACACTAGAAACACAAAAGTCCAAATAAATGAAGAGGAAATAGGCAAACTACCTGAAAAAGAATTCAGAATAATGATAATAAAGATGATCAAAAACCTTGAACTAAAAATTCAAAAAATGCAAGAAGCAATTAACAAAGTTCTAGAAGAATTAAAGAATAAACATACAGAAAAAAAAACAACATAATTAGTGAAATTAAAAATACTCTAGAAGGAATCAATAGCAGAATATCTGAAGCAGAAGAATAAATCAGTGAGCTGGAAGATAAAATGGTGGAAATAACTTCTGAAGAGCAGAATAAAGTAAAAAGAATAAAAAGAACTGAACATAGTCTCAGAGACCTCTAGAACAATATCAAATGCACCAACATTCAAATTATAGGGGTCCCAGAAGAAGAAGAGAAAAAGAAAGGGTACGTGAAATTTTTTGAAGAGATTATAGTTGGAAATTTCCCCAACATGGAAAAGGAAATAGTCAATCAAGTCCAAGAGGCCAGAAAGAGTCCCATACAGGAGAAACACAAGGAGAAACACACCACAACACATATTAATCAAACTAACAAAGAGTAAACACAAGAAAGAATATTAAAAGCAGCAAGGGAGAAGCAACACATAACATACAAGGGAAACCCCATATACTTAGCTAATTTTCAGCAGAAATTCTGCAGGCCAGAAGGGAATGGCAGGATATATTTAAGGTACTGAAAGGGAAAAATCTACAACCAAAATTACTGTACCCAGCAAAGATCTCATTCAAAATTGGTGGAGAGATATAAAAACTTTTCAGAAAAGCAAAAGTTAAGAAAATTCAGAACCACCAAACCAGCTTTGCAACAAATCTTAAAAGGACTTAAATAGTTAAGAAATACAAGAGAAGAAAAAAAGATCTACAAAATAAACCCAAAACAATTAAGCAAATAGCAATAGGAACATATATATTAATAATTACTTTAAATGTAAATAGATTAATGCTCCAACTAAAAGACACAGACTGGCTGAATGGATACAAAAAGAACACCAAGCTGTCTACAAGAAACCCACTTCAGAACTAAAGACACATATAGACTGAAAGTGAGAGGATGGAAAAATATATTCCATGCAAATGGGAAGCAAAAGAAAGCTGGAGTAGCAATCCTCATATCTGACAAAATAGACCTTAAAATAAAGAAGAGTACAAGAGATAAGGAAGGACACTACATAATGATCAGGGATCAATACACGAGGAAGATATAACAATTGTAAATATCTATGCATCCAACATAGGAGCACCTCAGTACATAAGACAAAAACTAACATTCGTAAAAGGAGAAATTGACAGTAACATAATAATAGTAGGAGACTTTAACACCCTACTCACACCAATGGACAGATCATCAAAACAGAAAATTAATAAGGAAACACAAATCTTAAATGATACATTAGATGAGATGGATCTCATTGATATCTTCAGGACATTCTATCCAAATGCAGAAGAATACACCTTCTTCTCAAGTGCACATGGAACATTCTCCAGGATAGACCACAACTTGGGTCACAAATCAAATCTCAATAAATTTAAGAAAATTGAAATAATTTCAAGCATCTTCTCTGACCACAATGATATGAGACTAGTTATCAATAAAAAAAAAAAAAAAAACTGTAAGAAACCCAAACACATGGAGAGTAAACAACAACAACAAAAAGAATGCAGGCATGGTATATAGTTTTCTAGTTCTGTTTCATCCACATTATTTTATAATACTGAGGTGGAAGCAACTCTAGTAATATGAGTTGGAGTTACAGAATGACACAGGCTATACATAATAAATCTGAAAACGAATAGCTGATAACCATTGCAGGTTCTCTTCGTAAGCTTTTTTTTTTTTTTTTTTTGTATTTTCACCCACAAAATGGAAAGAAAATAATATCTGTCGGGAGCCACGTTAGGCATTACTGACAAAATGGAGGCACGGACCCAACCCCTCTTCTCATCTCGCAGGCACAGCCCTGGGATGAAGGAGTTAGGCCTTGTGATTATGACTTGTTCTTTCCTTTCTTTGGTTGAGTTGGCTGGAAAGAATGTTAAGGTGCTTGAGAGAAGCATGAGAAAGCACAAAGCCTTCTACAGCTGTGCCCAGAAAATAATCTATAAAATAACCATTGACATTTGTTCAAGGATCTTTACAAAGAATTTCCTAGAATGAGCACATAGGCCACAGCTTGAGGCCATTGGAAGGGTTGTTATCTGAGACCTGTTTGTGAGGGAAATATTTATGGCAAAAGAAGATTGCTGAGTTTAGGGTTTAAGAATAGCTAGAAGCCTTTTTAGGAGATAGTGGTCTTAAGATGCTAGGGGCAAACAGGATTTAGAAAGATAAGAAATAAACTGAGGAATGTAGCATGAGTTACAATGTAATCACAAGTAAGTACAGTAAATCTGGGTGGGGGAAACTAAAAACCTCTGACCTAATGCTTTTGTCAAGTATAAAAGAGAACCTGAAGCTTGAAACAAACATGTAGTTCTGGACAATGAGTCAGAGGCTACATCATCATCTGCTGACACCGCTCACCCCTTCAGGCTGATTCCCTGGCTGCTGGAGCTAGATTCCGGCAAATATCTACCTCATAGCTTTTTGATTTTTTTTCTTTTTTCTTTTTGGATATTAGGTGCAATAACAAAGCACTTAGTAATGCTTGTCATAGTGTGGGGCATATCAGTTCAGTTTAGTTACACAATCGTATCCAACTCTTTGCGAACCCATGAACCACAGCACGCCAGGCCTCCCTGTCCATCACCAACTCTCAGAGCCTACTCAAACTCATGCCCATTGAGTTGGTGATGCCATCAAACCATCTCATCTTCTGTCATCCCCTTCTCCTCATGCCCTCAGCTTTCCCAGCATCAGGGTCTTTTCAAATGAGTCAGTTCTTCTTATCAGGAGGCCAAAGTATTGGAGTTTCAGCTTCAACATCAGTCTTTCCAATGAACACATATGATTGATTTCCTTTAGGTTGGACTGGTTGGATCTCCTTGCAGTCCAAGGGACTCTCAACAGTCTTCTCCAACACCACAGTTCAAAAGCATCAATTCTTCAGTGCTCAGCTTTCTTTATAGTCCAACTCTCACATCCATACATGACTACTGGAAAACCATAGCCTTGACTAGACGGACCTTTGTTGGCAAAGTAATGTCTCTGCTTTTTATATGCTGTCTAGGTTGGTCATCGGAAAAGGTGATGGCATCCGACTCCTGTGCTCTTGCCTGGAAAACCCCATGGACGGAGGACTTAAGCAACTTAGCAGCAGCAGCAGCAGCAGCAAGTTGGTCATAACTTTCCTTCCAAGGAGTAAGCTCCTTTTACTTTCACGGCTGCAATTACTATCTGCAGTGATTTTGGAGCCCCACAAAATAAAGTAAGCCACTGTTTCCACTGTTTCCCCATCTTATTGCCATAGAGTGATGGAACCAGATGCCATGATCTTAGCTTTATGAATGTTGAGCTTTAAGCCAACTTTTTCA
This sequence comes from Bos indicus x Bos taurus, assembly GCF_003369695.1. Lineage (NCBI taxonomy): Eukaryota > Metazoa > Chordata > Mammalia > Artiodactyla > Bovidae > Bos > Bos indicus x Bos taurus. The sequence continues at coordinate 26,671 of NW_020867560.1, read as the reverse complement.
CTCTCCTCTTTCACTTTCATCAAGAGCCTGTTTAGTTTCCTCTTCGCTTTCTGCCATAAGGGTGGTGTCATCTGAATATATGAAGTTATTGATATTTCTCCTGGCAATCTTGATTCCAGCTTGTGCTTCCTCCAGCCCAGCGTTTCTCATGATGTACTCTGCATATAAGTTAAATAAGCAGGGTGACAATATACAGCCTTGACGTATTTCTTTTCCTATTTGGAACCAGTCTGTAAGCATCTTTAATTTCGTGGCTGCAGTCACAATCTGCAGTGATTTTGGAGCCCAGAAAAAAAAGTCTGCCACTGTTTCCACTGTTTTCTCCATCTATTTGCCATGAAAGGGATGGGACCGGATGCCATGATCTTTGTTTTCTGAATGTTGAGCTTTAGGCCAACTTTTTCACTTTTCTCTGGGGCATTTTAAAGCTTGCTTTTTAATTAGTAGATCCTGTGCTCTCATTTTCTTAATCTATAAATTAATAATACTTGCTAGAATGATCTCCAAGATAAGATTTAAGATCTGAAATTTCCTTTTGGTTGTAGACTGTATGAAAAAAATAAAAAAACTAAAACTAAAAAAGAAAAAAATATATACAAAAGTGATATATTTAAGCAATCCTATTTAAAATAGTGGCATAGCCCTATAGTATCCTAAATTCTAAAATATAGTAAATTTTAAAAATAATACTAAAAAGTACCAGAGAACTTTTACATTCAGTGCTAGAGTGAACACAGGAAAGCACAAACTTGCAAGATAAGAAAGATACAGAAGACAAAGTAGAATTACGCGATTCCACTTTGATTTAACAATGGCAAAAAAAAAAAAATTCAAACATGATTAAGAAGCTCATTGAGTTGGGACAAAACAGAATCAATATTTAGATTTGTGGAGCTAAAAATCTGATGACCAAAGACATTGTAAACCAACACAGAACATAAGCTGCTAAGCAAGAACCAGGATCTTTTCAAAAGACTTGTCTCCAGCCCTGCATGGTGAATGACTTACAAGTTTACTAAGTAGTACTTAGGAAATATTCAGAGTGCAATTTTGAGAAATCCTAAAGCAAGAAGAGATGAAAAATATCATTGTAACATTTCTAAAAGAATAGGTAATTGAGTAGACTCTAAAATGGTTTAAACTACTATTTCCTCACTCTTAGTCCATTCCATAACTCTGTCATGATCATTTCTGCATACCGTCAATATTAGGATTTGTTGTTTTTTTTAAATATAACTGTACTTTATATATTTCTGACTGTGCCGTGCAGGCTTTTCTCTAATTGTGGCAAGTGGGGGCTACTCTCTAGTTGCAGTGCTGAGGTGTCTCATTGTTGTGGCTTCTCCTATTGCAGAGCACGTGTTCTAAGGCTCATGGGCTCCAGCAGTTGTGGCTCCTGGGCTGTAGAGCACAGGCTCAGTAGGTGTGGTGCATGGGCTTAGTTACTCCACAGCGTGTGAGATCATCTCAGATCAGGGGATCGAACTTGTGACTCCTGCATTGGCAGGTGGATACTTCACCACTGAGCTACAAGGGAAGCCCCAATAGGATTTGTTTTTAAAAAGAATGTTTTGATTACTTCTATAAATGGAAACCATATATATCCCTTACTACTAATAGAAATGTCATGATGAATATAATGAACTCAAACCCATGTTTCAAAATTCTTTCTAGATGCTCCTGCCTGCCAAAATGCTACATCATGATCCTTTGTTTTATTAAAGGGAATATTTGTGTTACTGAAACACATTAATAATTCTATTACCAAACTGAGGCATCCTTCTTGATGATTATAAGTTTATAATTGAAAAAGGAACAATTTGACATCATTTAATTAACATCATATAATTATTCAATTAATAATGATTTAAGTCAGTGTATCACATGAAATGAAGTTCAGCTAAAGTCAACTTGAACAACTGAGTATTATGTCTTGCTTGAGGTAGGCATGCCATAAAAACTACCAGAAGCACCTGGGGATTTTTTATAAATTAACCCATTCTCAGGGTCCCCTAGCAAAGCTGCAGATCCAGTTGATCTGGGTGGGGCCTGGGTATCGGCATTCACCCCAGATTCCCAGGTGATTCTAATGTGTAGCCTAGACTGAGAACTCTGCTCCAGAATGACACATGTAATGGAGTAGATTATTTAGCAAATTGTTTGAGGGCTCTTCAAAAATGAACTATTTAATACTAAGACTGAACTTCATTTTCTGATACAATTTGTAGACTAATCATTGATGTAAGATCACAGATATGCTGAATACTGATTTCATCAAGGCATTTAACCATGATAATAAAAGTGTTAATAGTTTGATTCTGATCTGGTTAAACTACCATCCAAAGTATATCTAAAGTGTATGTGAAATGTATCTGTGTATATGAGAGAGAGAAAGTGTATCCTATAAAAGGCTAATCCTCTAATTTGACAATTGAAAAATCTTTACCAATGATGTGAATAGGACACTGACTTGTAAAAGCTATGATGACGTAATATTATGAACAACATATAACATTCAGCACAACAAAGGTCTACTTTCAAAACAGCCTTATACTGAAATAGTGATGATAATGTTTAATACCAGGAAAAAGTTGACTCCTGGATTCTGAGTTAAGATTTGGCTATGAAAGGACAGGGTAATAGTCTTGCAATTTAACAATGTATGTATTAAAAGATGTAGGAATTTAGAAGCTTGCATGTTCAATATGATACATTGGAGAATTATGGTTATTAAAACAAAACAACCCTCCATAATGTGAGTTTAGCTGCATCAGAAGACATGCTCAGTCTCTCAGTTGTGTCCACTCTGCAACTGTATGAACTGTAGCCCACCAGGCTCCTCTGTTCATGGAATTCATGGCAAGAATACTGGAACAGGTTTCCATTTCCTGCTCCAGGTGATGTTCCTGACCCAGGGATTAAACCCGACTCTTGCATCTCCTGCCCTGGCATGTGGATTCATTACCACTAGCAACTCCTGGGAAGCCCCAGTCAGAAGAGTAGTCATTGTATCAGGATATATCTTGCCCTTGCTCTGTTCAAGTCATACAGGACTTGAGATTCTGGATGCTAATTTTTTTTAAGGTTGTGATAAACAAGTCTGTCCAAAAAGAATGAATAAGATAAACAAGGTATTTAACTTGGAAATTAAGTGTGTATGTTAAACACAAGTAGAAAAAAAACATTGTTCAGTCAAGAACTAACCTCAAATCAAACCTCAAAACTACTGCCATGCAATGATGACTTGTCCTTAAGGTAAGGACATCTCTTGCAACTGAAATTTTCCAACCAAAGAGAATGACTTCATTTAAGAAACAGTGAAGTTTGGGTGCTGGCAATGTGGTAAAACTTCGGGCAGTGTTTCCTCTAGCTTCCTTACAGGTCTACCATTCACTTAACACATGCTTCAGGGGACCAAGCAATCTGTTTAAGATTAGGAAAGTACTTAATATCAGAAATGGAATTAGAGTAGGGGCTCGTTTTATTTTTTGTTTTTCAGTCATTAAGTTGTGTCCAACTCTTTGTGATCCATGGACTGCAGCATACCAGGCTTCCCTGTGTTTCCACTGTCTCCTGGAGTTTGCTCAAATTAATGTCCATAGAGTTGGTGATGCCATCTAATCATCTCATCTTCTGCCACCTCTTTCTCCTTTGCATTCAATCTTTCCCAGCATCAAGATCTTTTCCAAAGAGTCAGCTCTTCATTGGAAGTGGTGGCCAAAGGACAGAACTTCAGCTGCAGCATTGGTCCTTCCAATGAATACTCAGTGTTGATTTCTTTAAGGATTGACTGGCTTGATCTCCTTGCTGTCCAAAGAACTCACAGGAGTCTTCTCCAGCACCACAGTTTGAAAGTATCTGTTGTTTAGTGTTCAGCCTTCTTTGTGGTCCAACTATCACATCCATACATGACTTCTGGAAAAAAAACCACAGCTTTGACAATACAGACTTTTGTCAACAAAAGTAATGTCTCTGCTTTTACTATGTTAGCCTTTGTCTTGCTTCATTTTGTACTCAACATGTACAAAGCCAAACTTGCCTATTATTCTCGGTATCTCTTCAGTTCAGTTTAGTTCAGTTGCTCAGTCGTGTCCGACTCTTTGCGACCCCATGAATTGCAGCACGCCAGGCCTCCCTGTCCATCACCAACTCCGGGAGTTCACTCAGACTCACATCCATCGACTCAGTGATGACATCCAGCCATCTCATCCTCTGTCATCCCCTTCTCCTCCTGCCCCCAATCCCTCCCAGCATCAGAGTCTTTTCCAATGAGTCAACTCTTGGCATGAGGTGGCCAAAGTACTGGAGTTTCAGCTTTAGCATCATTTCTTCCAAAGAAATCCCAGGGCTGATCTCCTTCAGAATGGACTGGTTGGATCTCCTGGCAGTCCAAGGGACTCTCAAGAGTCTTCTCCAACACCACAGTTCAAAAGCATCAATTCTTTGGCACTCAGCCTTCTTAACCGTCCAACTCTCACATCCATACACGACCACAGGAAAAACCAGAGCCTTGACTAGATGAACCTTTGTTAGCAAAGTAATGTCTCTGCTTTTGAATATGCTATCTAGGTTGGACATAACTTTCCTTCCAAGGATTAAGTGCCTTTTAATTTCATGGCTGCAGTCACCATCTGCAGTGATTTTGGAGCCCAAAAAAATAAAGTCTGACACTGTTTCCCCATCTATTTCCCATGAAGTGATGGTACTGAATGCCATGATCTTTGTTTTCTGAATGTTGAGCTTTAAGCCAACTTTTTCACTCTCCACTTTCACTTTCATCAAGAGGCTTTTTAGTTCCTCTTCACTTTCTGCCATAAAGGTGGTGTCATCTGCATATCTGAGGGATATCCCTTAACTTCCTATTTTTGTATTCCATTCTGCTATGATGAAAAGGACATCTTTTTTTGGTGTGAATTTTGGAAGGTGTTGTAGGTCTTCATAGAACCAGTCAACTTCATTCAGCTTCTTCAGCATTAGTTGTTGGGGGCATAGACTTGGATTACTGTGATGTTGAGTGATTTGCCTTGGAAACAAACCAAGATCATTCTGTCGATTTTGAGGTCATACCCAAGTACTGGATGTCAAACTCGTTTGCTGTCTATGGTGGCTACTCCATTTCTTCTAAGGGATTCTTGCCCACAGTAGTAGACGTAATGGTCATCTGAATTAAATTTACCCATTCCCATGTTATTTTAGTTCACTCATTCCTAAGATGTCAATGTTCACTCTTGCCATCTCCTGCTTGACCACATCCAATTTACCTTGATTCATGGACCTAACTTTCAAGGCTCCTATGCAATATTGTTCTTCACAGCACTGGACGTTACTTTCACCACCAGACACATCCACACCTCAGTGTTGTTTCCTCTTTGGACCAGCCACTTCATTCTTTCTGGAACTATTAGTAATGACCCTCTGTTCTTCCCCAGTAGCATTTGGACACCTTTTGACCTGGGGAGCTCATATTCAGATGTTTTATATTTTTGCCCTTTCATACTGTTCATGGGGTTCTTGCAGCAAAAATACTGGAATGGGTTGCCATTTCCTCCTTCAGTGGGCCATGTTTTGTCAGAACTCTTCTCTATGACCCATCTGTCCTGGGTGGCCTTGCACAGCATAGCTCATAGCTTCATTGAGTTTGACAAGCCCTTTCACCACAAGGCTGTGATGCATGAAGAGGAGGAACTTCTAGTCTTCTCCTAATATGGACAATTGCTTTTTCTTGAAGAAAATAGTTATATATTCCCAACTTATCTTTTTATCACATTCCCCATCTCTATTATATTTCAAATGGTCACAGAGTATGAGAGATGTGGAAATGTGTTTTCTGGCTTGCAGTATGAATTTAATATGTATTGTCAACTTTCAAACATAAGAAATTCAGTCTTAACTACATGACTCAAGTAGGAGTCATGTAGTGTACATATAAAAGTAAAAAAGTTTTTAAAAAGTAAAAAAAAAAAAAGTAAAAAGTATATTTTCTACTATCTTACAACAATTTATATTTGCCATCTAGCAGAGTGCTTTAAGTTCTATTAGAGTGTATTAGTCTATCACAAAAATAGCTTTAGAAGTTATGGCCTTAAGCAAGTTTTTCTTTCTTTGAATGAATAAATGAAATATTATTGTTAAGAATAACTTCTTAACAACTTTATTTATTTTTGAAGCCTGTAAACACACTGTGAAAGAGAAGTAAGCTTTGGCATTTCCTTTCAAAAACTCTTCAAATTGTGGATAACTATGTATAAATATTGCCTTAGTAAACCTAAGCAGGGAAAAACTGTTCTTTGCATGGCTCAGAACCTCCTGACCATAATCAAATTGAATGAGTGAAAGATCTATATCCCACATCAGATTTAAAGTCATCCAACTCTCATAAAAATGCCTGAGATGTGATTATAAAATAAATTAACCATAATCTTTACAGAGGTGTCAGTTGCACATATTTAATTTTGCATGTTTTTAAGGGCTAATAAATCAGGTGAAAAGAAGTAATGCCAAAAGCCATAACAATTTTTATACTCAGTTAGATGAGGTGTTTTGTTTTGTTTTTTTTTTTTCTGTTACTTTGGTAAATAGCCAAAGTTTCTGCCACGAAACTCAACAGTTAAACAAACACTTTAAGCAGAATAGTAATATTTAAGTATTTTAAAGTATTTGTACATTTCAGTAAGCGTTCACTATACATTATTTAAATAAATGAGAACGTATGAACAATGAAATAAGGTATTTTTATATATACACAAAAATAAAGCCCTTCTGTTATTCTCTATTTTATTAGTCAAGTGATTGGGCATGCTACTTTTTTGTTTCTATTTTCTCACCTATAAAATTAGAACATGAATAACAATATTGGATTGTTGTGATAATTAAATAAAATAATGAATGTATAGTGGAGAAGGCTGAAGAACTCAACATCAACCATTCTATGGTCATTTGGCATTTGAAGCAAATTGGAAAGGTGAAAAAGCTCAATAAGTGGATGTCTCATGAGCTCACTGAAAAGCCCATGGATGGAGGAGCCTGGTAGGTAGGCTGCAGTCCATGGGGTCGCTGAGAATCGGACACGACTGAGCGACTTCACTTTCACTTTTCACTTTCATGCATTGGAGAAGGAAATGGCAACCCACTCCAGTGTGTTCTTGTCTGGAGAATCCCAGGGATGGGGGAACCTGTTGGGCTGCTGTCTATGGGGTCGCACAGATTTAGACATGACTGAAGTGACTTAGCAGCAGCAGCATAGTGCTTAACATAGACCTAGCACTCAGAAAAGATTCATAAATCTTAATTACTGCTGCTGTCATTGTTAAAACTATCTCTCCTTTGAATCTCTATTCAACAAGTGTGGAAGATACATATTAGATTAGTGCAAAAGTAATTGTGATTTTTGGATTGTTGAAATTTGCCATTTGATATTGGAATACATCCTTAATATGTGTGGTTATGTTATACATCACTTTAATGCACATTTCTTACTTTATGTTTCCCTCCTAATAACATTACTTGCTATTATTTTATATTTATTTTAGGCCAAGAAAATTATGTTAGACAAAAAGCAAATTTGAGTGATTTTCTTATCTGAGTTCAAAATGGGTCTTAAAACAGCCCAGACAACTCACAGCATCAACAATACATTTGACCCAGGAACTGCTAAGGAAAATACAGTGCAGTGGTGGTTCAAAAAGCTTTGCAAAGGAGATGAGAGCCTTCAAGATGAGAAGCACAGTGGACAGTCATTGGAAGTTGAGTACGACCAATTGAGAGGATCATTGAAGCTGATCCTCTCACAACTGCATGAGAAGTTGCTGAAGAACTCAACATCAAGCATTCTATGGTCATTTGGCATTTGAAGCAAATTGGAAAGGTGAAAAAGCTCGATAAGTGGATGTCTCATGAGCTCACTGAAAATCAAAAAAATTGTCATTTTGAAATTTGAAATGTCATCTTCTCTTACTCTATGCAACAAGGAACAGAGAATCCTCTGGGATTGTGATGTGCCAAAAAAGTGGATTTTATACAAAAACTGGCAATGACTAGTTAGCTCAGTGGTTGGACTGAGAAGGAGCTCAAAAGCACTTCCCAAAGCCAAACTGCACCAGAAAAAGGTCATGCTCATTGTTTGGTGATTTGCTGCCAGTCTGATCCATTACAGCTTTCTGAATTCCAGAGAAAACCATTGTATCTGAGAAGTATGTTCAGCAAATCAATGAGATACCCTGAAAACTGCAATGCCTGCAGTCACCACTGGTCAACAGAAAGGGTCCAATTCTTCACCAGGACAATTGCACAACCAACACTTTAAAGTTGAACTAATTGGGCTACAATGTTTTGCCTCATCTGCCATATTCACCTGACCTCTTGCCAAGTGACTACCATTTTTTTAAGCATCTCAACAACTTTTTGCAGTGAAAACACTTCCACAAGCAACAAGAGGCTGAAAATGCTTTCTAAGAGTTCGTTGAATCCCAAAGCACAGATGTTTATGCTACAGGAGTAAACACTTCTCATTGGCAAAATTGTGTTGATTGCAATGGTTCATATTTGATTAATAAAGATTTGTTTGATCCTACTTATAATGATTTAAAATTAATGGTCTGGAACTGCAGTTATGTTTGCACCAACCTGCTGCTGCTGCTAAGTCTCTTCAGTCATGTTCGACTCTGTGTGACCCCATAGACGGCAGCCTACCAGGCTCCTCCATCCATGGGATTTCCCAGGCAAGAGTACTGGAGTGGGTTGCCATTTCCTTCTCCATTGCACCAATCTAATATTTGGTAAAAGTCCTATAAGATGGAATTTCTTTCCTTTTTCACATAATAATCTAGAATATTTTTATTAGGGAATGAATGCCTCTGTATCCCTCAAAACTCTTATCTTGAACCCTAACCTGCCAATGTTATAGTATTTGTAGATGAGGTCTTGGGAGATAGGTTTAGATGAGGTAATGTGGATGGTGTCTTCATGATGGAATTGGCCGCCCTTATAAAAATAGAAAGAGACCTGAGAGCTTTCTCTCCCTCCAGCTCACTCCCCTAATGTTTGGGCACTGAGGAAAGAAAATGTAAGGACATAGTAAGGAAGTAGTTGTTTATGAGACAGAATGCAAGACCTAACCAGATACCAAAGCTGCCAGCACCTCGGTCCTGGACTTCTTGCCTCCATAACTGATAAAATCAGTGGTTTAATCCACCCAGGCTATAGTATTTTGTTATAATAACTGGAGCAGAATAAGATAATTTTACTCTCTGACTTACTTGCACTTGCACGTAATTATGCATAAAACACAGTATCCAAAACACTTAAAAGATCTTTTATAAAAACAGCACTGAGTCATATCCAGTAAACAAATGTCCTCTACTAACAATGTAGTCTGATCACTGGTGCTGTGCTTGTAAGTCTGGCTTCCCACAGGCTGGATCCTAAAACATTATTTGTTACATTGATGTTCTGAAATATATATATATATATATATATACATATATATATATATAACCTCACAAAGTGTCAAAGTCAAATAAACTTTGGAAACAATAGATATAAAAATATTGGGAATCCTGCATTGTAGTGAGTTTTATTATATTTTGTAGTTATCAAGAGTTACCTTTCTTTGGAAAATAGTACCTTGATCTCTTCCCTGAAGTTACTTCTCCTTGATTATGTGTACTCCTGGTGGAATTATAAACCAAAGGAGCCCTTTATGTATAAAAAACACCACATGTAACCTAAACTAGCCAATTGAATTCTATCTCCTATGGTGTTTCCATCTTAACTTTGAATGAATGTTTCAAGGGCTGAAACAGTTGACTGAAAGACAGTTGGAGCTCATGCAATCCATGGTGGTTCCCCAGCAGGATTCTTAATAAGTTCTTACTATCTAGATCCTAGCTTCTGTATTTTTCAAGTCTATTCTCCATCTTTGTCAAGGCTGTGAGATACAAGATATACAACAATTATATCCCAACTCTGTTCAACTTAGGCAATGTCTTTCTTCTGCTTGCTGGGAGAGTAACTTAAATGATAAACACAGACAAAACAAAAAAAAAACACATACAACCTGCAACCAACCATAAAGGAAATATGTGTGTGTATATACATATGTATCTGTACATCTCTCTCTCTTTCTCCCTCTCTTTCTATCCTTATCTACATCTATGTTTTACCCAATATTCCTCAACCTCACCTAACCAAACAATTCCTTCCTTCTGCTTCACCCCCTTATCCTCTGCTGCTGCTGCTGGTGCTGCTAAGTCACTTCATTCGTGTCCAACTCTGTGTGACCCCATAGATGGCAGCCCTAGACATGTCTTATCTCCAGCTAACATGCTTGAGCAACATGTTCGGTTGAATTCTATGTGTCCGTGAGGAATGTGTTCAATCTGGACATGGACTCTGGCATTCCATTAGTGCTTCCATTACTGCTTCCATTCCATTCACTTCCTACATTTCTGCATATCATTTTCATTGCATCTAAGTGACTGCATCACATCGATCAAGGATTGAAAATTCATAGTTATACAAGAAAACTAATTTTGAACTGCATCATCTGACCTTTTTGCACAGGAATATAAAGAAGTGCCATCTTTCATTAGGTTAGAAAAGGAGATCAGAAACTCACCTAGGTTACTGTTTTCCCCCCTTGCTTTCATCTGTATTGGCTTAAAGCAATTAATCAATAAGCGAGGACAAGGGGTGAAAGCATATGGTCTCTGATATTTAATAAATGAATAGTGGTGCCCCTTGTTTAAGCATATAAATTAATAAGCTTTAGGTCCTTTACTTAATGAGGAATTTCCCTTTTAAAACCTGAATGAATCATGTAAAAGACCATGGCATAAATTCAAAGGCATTTTCTGACCTTCTAATATTCTGGCCGGCATGAATTTTTAACAAGACGCTGTATATCTGTTAGGTCTATTAGAAATTGTTCATTGGAAACTTTGCATTAAAAAAAAAAGCAAAACTAGTGAAGCAAATAAAGTACCTAAGATAACAAGAGAAAATGTAACTTGGGTAATGCTGAAGTTTTGAAAAAAGCTTTTATGATCTCACATTTGTTCTAAAATAATAAGGAATAATAAAAATCTTTATTTTTATTGATTTTATCTCATATTTTACAATGTTCAAAACTATATGAGATAATAAGAATGTAACCATTAATATTTATTTTTGAGAGTAAAAATCATAGGTAAAACTAAAATTTTCTATGTTCTTTATCATATATTGTCTTATAAGATTTTTTCTATAACTGTTTACCAAGATCTTTAAAAATCAAAGAAAAAGCCTTAAAAATTTATAATAAAATATATTTTAATCTTGAGATATAATTTAATTTCAAAAATGTAAAAAAGCTCAGCATTGTCTCCTAACACTATTCTAAACTCAGTTGCTTGTATCTGTATATTATGACCCTATTTTAACTCTGGGAGAAGACTGGTTGACAAACCATTCTCCTTGGGAAGTACCTAGAAAAGGAATGACTGGGCTATATGGTAGGTATGTGTTTAACTTTATATTCTAACCAAAAAGCTTACCAAAGTGATGGTTCCACTTTATACTCCACCCAGTGTATATGAGAGTTAAAGTTGCTACCCATCTTCATCAACACTTATTATTAGGTTTTAAATATGCAATTATTCTAATGGATATACTCATTGTGGTATAAATTTGCATTTTCCTGATGACTAATGGCGCTGAACATCTTTTCAAGTGCCTATTTGTCATAAACATACATTCTTTTGTGAAGTGTCTGTTTTAATATTTTATATTTAAATTGGGCTATTCACATTCTTGTGTTGCAAGATTGTTTATGCATTTGGATACAAGTATTTGACAAATATTTGTATTGCAATTTTTTCCCATTTCTTTGTTGTTATTTTTTTTTCATCCCTTTGTTTTGTTTTCAAAAATCTTTCGAAGGGAAATTGTTCTTATTTGCGATAAAGTTCAATTCATTAATTTTCTTGGTGTGGTTTCCTGTGTATCTAATACAAGAAATGTTTGCTTATTTGAATGTTGCAAAGATTTTCTCCTATGATTCCTTTCAAGAATATTACATCTTTAGTTTTCACAACAAGGTCAATGATACATCTCAATTTTATATACAACAATGAGGCAAGAGTCAAAATTTATTTTCTCCATATAAATATATAGTTTTCCTAGCTCCAAATACATGAGAATCTATCTCTGAATCACCACTTCTCTCTCATTGATCTAAATATCTTTTTGATAATTCCATATTCTCTTAATCACAGTGGCTTTAGAGAGAAGTTCTTTAAATCTGCTAGTTAAAGTACTCCAATTTTGTTCTTTTTAAAATTTTATTTTTTCTATCCTACAAGAAAAAAAATAATAATAAAAATTAAAATTAAAATAACAACACACCAAAAAAAAATTTTAGAACAAGAACAACAAAATTATTTTGTCTATCCTAGATAATTTGTATTTTTAATTTGGGAAAAAATGATGTCTTAAATTTGAATCTTCCAGTCCAGGAATATATCTATTTATTTAGGTCTTCTTCAATTTTTCTGGGTAATGTTTTATAGTTTGCAGTATCACGGTATCACAGATAATTTTAGGTATTTGCCACATTTCCATTTGTCCTTTTCTTTTACAGTTTTTTTTTATTCCTTTTCTTAGAATTTCTTTCTTATCTTTCATTTAAGCACATATATTTTATCTTGTGAAGCATGATTAAAATAGCTGCTTTAAAGTTTCTCTCTGATATCTCCACCATATGGAATATCTTAGCATTGGCATCTGTTGACAATCCTTTCCCTTAAGAATTTTCCTGGTTCATTCATGTGGATGATTTTGGATTGTGTCTCAGACAATTTTAGTATGTTGTGAAGACTCTGGGTCCTATTAAAATCTTCTGATCACTCACCAATCTCTTTAGCAATTTGCATGATTAGGTTTAGATTGAGAGTTCTGTCTCAATTGCTGGGGCAGTGATTCTAATATCAGAATATATTCCAAGGTTTTTGCTATGACGCTTTGAATCTGTCTCATATATGCTCAACTCAGGGGTAAATTGAACTTGTGTGGTTCATACACTGAATTAGGAGATCTGCTTTGCCCACACTGTCTGACTTCCAGGGAGTGCTTTTCCTGGTTTGCTGCTCTAAAAGACAGGTTTCTTTCAGAATTTCAGTCCTCTGTCTACTAGGGCAGTAGCACAGGACTAGAGACACCCTCTGGGCAAGACTCCTCCCTCCTCAAAAACAGAGAAAAAAATAATTGGAGTTCCACAACATACAAATCACAAGGTCTCCATTTTTATACTTTTTTTGCTGAGGGTTTTTAACTCCTATACTGCCACCACTGCAGTGTCACTCCATGACTTGGGGCACCTATGGGAAGGACCAGTGGTTTTTAATTGGCCATTTGCCTATTCATATTTTATACTCTGCTTATTTATCTCTCTGTTGATGTCTACTTCTACTTTTATTAATACTTAAACATTTATTTTCTGGATCTGATAATACTAATATTTGAATTCATATATCTCATTCTATTGTTTGTTTCTTTTCTTGATCATTAATGCTTGTTTTTAATAATATGTTAGGGGCTTCCCTGATGGCTTGCTGGGTAAAGAATCTGCCTTCAATGCAAGAGACGTAAGAGATGCAGGTCAATCCCTGGGTCAGGAAGATTCCCTGGAGGAGGAAATGGCAACCCACTCCAGTATTCTGGCCTGAAAAAATCTCATGAACCGATGAGCCTGGCATGTTTCAGCAGTATGTGAATCAAGAACTTCCAGACATACAAGTTGGGTTTAAAAAAGGCAGAGGAACCAGAGATAATTGCTAACATTCATTGGATCACAGAGAAAGTGAGGGAATTACAGAAAAATGTCTCCTTCTGCTTCATTGACTACACTAAAGCCTTTGTGTGGATCACAACAAACTGTGGAAAATTCTTCAAGAGATGGGAATACCAGACTACCTTACCTGTCTCCTGAGAAACCTATATGCAGGTCAAGAAGCAACAGCTAGAAACTTACATGGGACAACTGACTGGTTCAAAATTGGGAAAGGAGTACAACAAGACTGTATATTGTCATCCTCGTGATGTGACGAGTCAACTCACTAGAAAGACCCTGATACTGGGAAAGACAGAAGGCAAAAGGATAAGAGGGCATAGAGGATGACATGGTTAAATAGTATCACTGACTCAGTGGACATGAATTTGAGAAAACTCTGGGAGACAGTGAAGGACACTATCTCCTTAGGGAAGCCTAGCGTGCTGTAGTCCATGGGGTCACAAAGAGTTGGACACGACTTAGCAACTGAACAACAACCACATGTGTTGTGACTGAAAAAAAAAATTACTATTTAATGAATTCTTTGAGATCTTTGGGGCAATTTCTATTTGTTTCTCTCAGAAGTCTGAGGGCACTAATAATCTAAGAATTCTAAGCTGAAAACATATTCTCAGCTGAAGAGTTTCCAGAAGACATGAGTGCTATGAATTTAGAACTGAAACTTACATGAGGATAAACTTGTTAAAAAAACAAAAGTTAAATCTTGCTTATGGATACAATTTGGGAAAAGATTTTCTTTTTGGTTTTCCTATTTAAATTCTTTCACCAAGTTTGCCTTCCAGACCCTTTCTTTGTTTGTTTACTGTCTATTCAGATTCTTTAACTTGTGTGGGGCCCATGGAAACATTAAAACAAAAGCTTTATGTCACTAGTGGTTTCCAGATGGCCTCTAGGATGCTGGATAGCTTCAATCTTTTCATACCTTTCTGGATTTTGAAGTTCTTGGCTGCATTACTGCCTATACAGACCAAATCATTGAAAGCAGTATGAGAATTATTGGATTCCTTGAGTTTATTCTAGTTTTTAGAAACTGTAAGTAGGTACAATCCATAGACGCCATGAATACAATACCTACTTTTAAACTGATTTCTTCTTAATCTTTCAGAAAATCACCTTGTCTATTAAGAAAAAAATGCCAGGTCAGACCCTTTAAGCTGGAAAGTACATCCTTTCTTAATGTCATTTACAAAATGGCCATAGTTATAGAGATATCTTTCTTAGGAGTCTGCTCAAAAAGAGGAAAACAAGAAAGAATATGAAGTAGAATATAAAAACAGAATATTTGTGAATCCGCACTTGTATAACTTTCTGCAAAGTGCAGTTATAATTTTATATGGTCATATTTAGGACACTTTCATGAACAAAATAAATGTAATAGAAATATACACAGAATTTAATAAGTATTCTGAGATCAAAGGACATGAGATGAGTGCTTTAGGGAAAAGAGAATAAAATTAGGTTGGAGCTAAATTTTGATTTAGAGAGAGTTTAAGGAAATCAAAGTAATGATTTTCAGTGTACTGCAAGGAGTTTCTTTAAAGAGAAGTTTAGGTAGGCATATTGGGTATATTGACTTTCATTCTGTTTTCCTTCTCTTTGATATTCTGCTACTGTACTACAGCTTGCAATTGATTAAAATAAAATAAGCTCCCTCTCTCTCTCTCTTTCTCTCTCTCTCTCTCTATATATATATATGAATATACAAAATATACATTTATATTAAAAAGTATAAGTTAAAGTTATTCTAGAAAAATTCATTGGGAAGAAATTATCTGTAAAAAAAAAAAAAAAGCATGTGCTCTTTTTTTAAGTTTGGAAATTTATAATTGTTATATTAGATAATGCCACCTCCCATAATCTAATGAAATAGACAATTAAGTAATTAAGTCCTACAGAATTTATGTTACAATTTCACTGTTTCTGAAAATACAGTGCATTCAAAAATCCAATGCTTTTGCTGATTTTCTGTGATATTGACTATCAATTATGAAAAAGACAGTATTTAACTTCCAACTGTAATGTTGATTTGTTTATGTCTCTTTTCAGTTCTGGCCACTTTGCTGCTTGTATTTTGATGCTCTATTATTAGGTTCATACACAGTTATGATTTTTTATGTCTTCCTGATGATTGACACTGGTATGCCTTTATTTGTTAATACTCATTATCTAGAGGATTACTTTATTTGATATTAATATAGTCAGCAGCTTTCCTATGCTTAACAAAATGTCCATATTTGCTGGAAAAATAGTGAGAATTGGCCACTGACAAGACTAGAAGGTTAAGTAAGGATCAGGTCATAAAAGACATTTTAAGTTATGCTGATGATTTGGAACTTTATATAAAGATATTGGGAAGATATTAAAGCTTTTCAGAAGTGTTGAATTTGTAACAGATAACAAACTCTGTAGTTTTGTTACTTAACTGCCTGTTCATGAGATTATGGAATAAGGCATTTTCTAGATATGAGAATTAGGAATTTCTAAACTACTGTAAGAATTTAAAAGGGTGTTATAGTACAGGGATAAACAAACTTAAAAAAAAAAAAAAGATTGTATAGTAAATTTTTGTTGGGCCATATAAGGTTTCTGTTGAATATTCTTCTTTGCTTATTTATAACTCTTAAATGTAAATAATGTTCTTACCTTGCAGACCACACAAAAACAGGTTATGGATTAAATTTAGTTCAGGGTCTTAGTTTTCCAACACTTGTTGAAATTCTTTTCCTTTTTAAACTGATTAGTAGTCTGTTCTAGTTTTTAAAAAATAAAGTTTATCCATTCACCTACTGATGGACATTTGCTTAGGTTCCAGCTTTGGGCTATTAAAAATAAAGCTGGCCATAAACATTCATAAGTAAGTCTTTGTATAGACATTTATTTCCTTTTTCTATTATAAATATCTAGTAGTAAAATGCTTAACAGGTATATACTTTCTGGAAACTACCAAAATTATTTTTCAATTGAGTTGTATATTTCTTTCTTTTGCATAAGCAATGTATGGAAGTTCTAATAACTCTGCCTTCTAATAAACAGTTTAATAAGGTAAGTCAACTGTGACGGACCATAAGAAGCGCGCCGGCTGCTACGGACCTTGCAGAAGCGTGGCTGAGAGGAGCTACCCCACCTCCAAGGAGTGGTGGTTGCGCAGGTGCAAGAGAGCCAAGAGGAGCTACTCCATGTTCAAGGTCAGGAGGGGTGGTGGTGAGGAGATACCCCTTGTCCAAGGTAAGGAGCAGCAGCTGCGCTTTGCTGGAGCAGCCGTGAAGAGATACCCCACGTAAAAGGTAAGAGAAACCCAAGTAAGATGGTAGGTGTTGCAAAAGGGCATCAGAGGGCAGACACACTGAAACCATAATCACAGAAAACTAGTCAATCTAATCACACAGACCACAGCCTTGTCTAACTCAATGAAACTAAGCCATGCCGTGTGGGGCCACCCAAGTTGGGTGGGTCATGGTGGAGAGGTCTGACAGAATGTGCTCCACTGGAGAAGGGAATGGCAAACCACTTCAGTATTCTTGCCTTGAGAACCCCATGAACAGTATGAAAAGGCAAAATGATAGGATACTGAAAGAGGAATTCCCCAGGTCAGTAGTTGCCCAATATGTTACTGGAGATCAGTGGAGAAATAACTCCAGAAAGAATGAAGGGATAGAGCCAAAGCAAAAACAATACCCAGTTGTGGATGTGACCAGTGATAGAAGCAAGGTCCAATGCTGTAAAGAGCAATATTGCATAGGAACCTGGAATCTTAGGTCCATGAATCAAGATAAATTGGAAGTGGTCAAACAGATGATGGCAAGAGTGAACATTGACATTCTAGGGATCATCGAATGAAGATGGACTGGAATGGTAAATTTAAATCAGATGACCATTATACTACTACTGTGGGCAGGAATCCCTTAGAAAAAATGGAGTAGACATCATGGTCAACAAAAGAGTCTGAAATGCAGTACTTGGATACAATCTCAAAAACGACAGAACGATCTCTGTTCGTTTCCAAGGCAAACCATTCAATATCACAGTAATCCCATGTCTATGCCCCAACCAGTAATGCTGAAGAAGCTGAAGTTGAATGGTTCTATGAAGAACTACAAGAACTTTTAGAATTAACATCCCCAAAAGATGTCCTTTTCATTATAGGGGACTGCAGTGCAAAAGTAGG
Organism: Bos indicus x Bos taurus; assembly: GCF_003369695.1. Classification (NCBI taxonomy): domain Eukaryota; kingdom Metazoa; phylum Chordata; class Mammalia; order Artiodactyla; family Bovidae; genus Bos; species Bos indicus x Bos taurus. Next base: position 8,681 of record NW_020867560.1, on the reverse strand, counting down.
AAGTCAAGAAACACCTGGAGTAACAGGAAAATTTGGCCTTGGAATACGGAATGAATGCAGGGCAAAGGCCAGTAGAGTTTTGCCAGAGAACGCACTGGTCATAGCAAACATGCTTTTCCAACAACACAAGAGAAGACTCTACACATGGACGTCACCAGATGGTCAATACTGAAATCAGATTGATTATATTCTTTGCAGCCAAAGATGGAGAAGCTCTATACAGTCAGCAAAAAGAAGACCGGGAGCTGACTGTGGCTCAGATCATGAACTCCTTATTGCCAAATTCAGACTTAAATTGAAGAAAGTAGGAAAAACTACTAGACCATTCAGGTATGACCTAAATCCAATCCCTTATGATTATACAGTGGAAGTGAGAAATAGATTTAAGGGCCTAGATCTGATAGATAGAGTGCCTGATGGACTATGGACAGAGGTTTGTGACATTGTACCGGAGACAGGGATCAAGACCATCCCCATGGAAAAGAAATGCAAAAAAGCAAAATGGCTGTCTGGGGAGGCCTTACAAATAGCTGTGAAAAAAGGGAAGCAAAAAGCAAAGGAGAAAAGGAAAGATATAAGCATCTGAATGCAGAGTTCCAAAGAATAGCAAGGAGAGATAAGAAAGTCTTCCTCAGGGATCAATGCAAAGAAATAGAGGAAAACAACAGAATGGGAAAGACTAGAGATCTCTTCAAGAAAATTAGAAATACCAAGGGAACATTTCATGCAAAGATGGGCTCAATAAAGGACAGAAATGGTATGGACCTAATCCCAGAGACGGGGGAGCCTGGTGGGGTGCCATCTATGGGGTCGCACAGTCGGACACGACTGAAGCGACTTAGCAGCAGCAGCAACAGAAGCAGAAGATATTAAGAAGAGGCGCAAAAAATACACAGAAGAACAATACAAACAAGATCATGACCAAGATAATCATGATGGTGTGATGACTCACCTAGAGCCAGACATCCTGGAATGTGAAGTCAAGTGGGCCTTAGAAAGCATCACTAATGAACAAAGCTAGTGGGAGGTGATGGAATTCCAGTTGAGCTATTTCAAATCCTAAAAGATGATGCTGTGAAAGTGCTGCACTCAATATGCCAGCAAATTTGGGAAAACTCAGCAGTGACCAAAGAACTGGAAAAGGTCAGTTTTCATTCCAATCCCAAGAAAGGCAATGCCAAAGAATGCTCAAATGACCACACATTTGCACTCATCTCACACGCTAGTAAAGTAATGATAAAAATTCTCCAAGCCAGGCTTCAGCAATATATGAACAGTGAAATTTCAGATGTTCAAGCTGGTTTTAGAAAAGGCAGAGGAACCAGATATCAAATTGCCAACATCTGCTGGATCATCGAAAAGCAAGAGAGTTTTCAGAAAAACATCTATTTCTGCTGTATTGACTATGCCAAAGCCTTTGACTGTGTGGATCACTAGAAACTGTGGACAATTCTGAAAGAGATGGGAATACCAGGCCCCCTGACCTGCCTCTTGAGAAACTATATGCAGGTCAGGAAGCAACAGTTAGAACTAGACATGGAACAGAAGACTGGTTCCAAATAGGAAAAGGAATATGTTAAGGCTGTATATTGTCACCCTCCTTATTTAACTTATATGCAGAGTACATCATGAGAAATGCTGGGCTGGAAGAAGCACAAGCCAGAATCAAGATTTCCAGGAGAAATATCAATAACCTCAGATATGCAGATGACACCACCCTTATGGCAGAAAATGAAGAGGAACGAAAAAGCCTCTTGATGAAAGTGAATGAGGAGAGTGAAATGTTGGCTTAAAGTTCAACATTCAGAAAACGAAGATCATGGCTTCTGTCCCATCACTTCATGGCAAATAGATGGGGAAACAGTGGCTGACTGTATTTTCTAGGCTCCAAAATCACCACAGATGGTGATTGCAGCCATGAAATGAATAGACGCTTACTCCTGGAAGGGAAGTTTTTACCAACCTAGATAGCATATTCAAAGCAGAGACATTACTTTGCCAACAAAGGTCCATCTAGTCAAGGCTATTTTCCAATGGTCATGTATGGGATATGAGAGTTGGACTGTGAAGAAAGCTGAGCGCTGAAGAATTGATGCTTTTGAACTGTGGGTGTTGGAGAAGACTCTTGAGAGTCCCTTGGACTGCAAGGAGATCCAATCAGTCCATTCTAAAGGAGATCAGCCCTGGGTGTTCTTTAGAAGGAATGATGCTAAAGCTGAAACTCCAGTACTTTGGCCCTCATGTGAAGAGTTGACTCCTTGGAAAAGACTCTGATGCTGGGAGGGATTGGGTGCAGGAGGAAAAGGGGATGACCTAGAATGAGATGGCTGGATGGCATCAACCAACTCGATGGACTTGAGTCTGAGTGAACTCCGGAAGTTGGTGATAGACAGGGAGGCCTGGTGTGCTGTGATTCATGGGGTCGCAAAGAGTTGTACACGACTGAGCGACTGAACTGAACTCAACTGAAAGGTAAATCTTTTTAACGTGTACACATATTAATAGTTTGTAGGTATACCTCATTTTGGTTTTAATGTTCATGTATATCTTGTCTAATGATGTGAGCACTGTTCGTGTACTTATTAGACATTCATTTATCTTCTTTACTTGGTTAGTCTGTTCCAACCATGACACAAAGATTTTCTCTTTTTACTTCCAGAAGTTGTATATTTTAGGTTTTATCTAAAGTCTATGATCCAATTTGAGGAATTGTTTGTTATAAAGCAAGGTATAAATTTGCTATAGTGCAGGTATAATTATGAATTATTTTGCTTCTGCATAACAATACATCTGTACTTTTCAAGTATTTTAAAAAAACATTTTCACTGAGTATAGATAATCAGGTTGACAGATTTTTTTTTTTGTAAGTCCCTTGTTACTCTTCTGTCTCTGGCTTATATTATTCACAAAAAGAACTCTGGTGACATTCTTATCTTTGTTTCTTTGAATGTGATTTGTCTATTTTCCCCTCTGTTGTGTTTAAGACTTATGTTTTTTAAATGGTTTTTAAGAAATTTGATTGCCATATGCCTTGATATAGTTTTTTGTTTTTTGTTTTTGTTTTAAACATTTCTTGTACTTTGAGTTTGTTGAACTGCTTAAATATTTGGACTTAAGATTTTTATCATAAGCTAAGAGTTTAGTTTCTTGAACATAAGTTAAATGTTCAAGAATGAACTTGTTAAAATGACTTAAAATGTCAAGTTAAAATAACTGTACTTGTCTGCTAATACTATACTCTGGGTTATTTCTGTGTCATTTTTGAATATTGGACTTTTCTCATAACTGTGGGTTTTATTTCCTGTTTCTTTGACTATCTGGTGATTTTTGATTGATTGTAAAACATTCTATATTTTATTTTTATATTCTATAAATATTCTATATTTTACCTTATTGCATGTTGAATAATTTTTATTCTTATTCTTGAGATTTGTTCTGGGACAAAATTAAAGTATTTGGAAACATTTTAATTCTTTAAGGTTTTGCTTTATAAAATCAGTTCATGTGACATCAAAGAACAATTTCAGTTCAGTTCAGTTCAGTTCAGTCGCTCAGTCATGTCCAACTCTTTGCGACCCCGTGAACAGCAGCATGCCAGCTTCCCTGTCCATCACCGACTCCCAGAGTTCACCATGTTGGATCATAGAAAAAGCAAAAGAATTCCAGAAAAACATCTACTTCTGCTTTATTGATTACGCCAAAGCCTTAGACTATGCAGATCACATCAAACTGTAGAAAATTCTTCAAGATATGGGAATACCAGACCATCTTACCAATCTCCTGAGAAATCTGTATGCAGGTCAAGAAACAATAGTTAGACGTGGACTTGGAACCACAGACTAGTTCCAAATAAGAAAAAGAGTACTTCAAGGCCGTATATTGTCACCCTGCTTATTTAACTTATATGCAGAATACATCATGTGAAATGCCTGGCTAGATGAGGCACAAACTAGAATCAAGATTTCCAGGAGAAAGGTGAATAACCTCAGATATGCAGATGAAACCACCCTTAGGGCAGAAAGTGAAGAAGAACTAAAGAGCCTCTTGATGAAAGTGAAAAAGAAGAATGAAGGAAGCTGGCTTAAAACATAACATTCAAAACAGTAATATCATGGCATCTGGGTCCCATCACATCATGACAAATAGATGGGGAAACAATGGAAACAGTGATAGACTTCATTTTGGGGGTCTCCAAAATCACTGCAGATGGTGACTGCAGCCATGAAATTAAAAGACGCTTGCTCCTTGGAACATAAGCTATGACCAACCTAGACAGCATATTAAAAAGCAGAGACATTACTTTGCCAACAAAGGTCTGTCCAGTCAAAGCTATAATTTTTTCCAGTAATCATGTATGGATGTGAGAGTTGGACTGTAAAGAAAGCTGAGCACTGAAAAATTCATGCTTTTGAACTGTGGTGCTGGAGAAGACTCTTGACAGTCGCTTGGACTGCAAGGAGATCCAACCAGTCAATCTTCAAGGAAATCGGTCCTGAATACTCATTGCAAGGACTGGATGCTGAAGCTGAAACTCCAATACTTTGGCCACCTGATGCGAAGAACTGACTCATTGGAATGGACCCTCATTCTGGGAAAGATTGAAAGCAGGAGGAGAAGGAGACAGATGATGAGGTGGTTGGATGGCATCACTGACTCGATGGACATGAGTTTGAGCAAGTTCTGGGAGTTGGTGATGGACAGGAAGCCTGGCGTGCTGCAGTCCATGGGGTTGCAAAGAGTTGGACATGACTGAGCGACTGGACTGAACTGAACTTACTTTGTCCTACTGAAACTGACCTCCTGTGGGGACATGAATCCTGGACATGAAAGCTTTTTAAACAGGTCTTAATCAGGGAAGGGAGGGGATGCAGAAACAAGGGAGAAGCAGCCAAGAAACAAAAGTGCAGCTTGTGTGGGGGTGGAGGGCAGGTCTTGGTTCTGCCTCAAGAGATACACATAACAGTATCTTTGAGCTCTTTGTAGAAATTACCCCCCTACACACACAAAAGTAAGATGTTAGCATTCTTCATTACAGAAAAGACCACCTAAGACCAGATTAAAGGAACCAGAGAATCATTTTAGGAGGAGACAACCTGAGGCCAGATTAAAGGAGTGTAGATCTTGCACACAACTTTATTCTTACCAGCAATCTCACACTTGAACCATTGCTATAACACTCCTCACCAGGAGATCACTCATATGAGCAATTAATCATGCCTACATGACGAAGCTCCAATAAATGCTTCAGAACACTAAGCCTTGGGTGAGCTCCTGAGGTTGTCCATGACCTGTACCTGTCATCACGCATCAATGCTTGAGAGTTTATGCGATCTTGAATCCACAGGAGACAAGAGTTGGAAGATTCATGTTTGAAAGCTTCTTAGACTCTACCTTAGTGCTGCTGTTCTTTTGATGATTTGGTTCATATATATTCATTTTTGATGTACTTAAAGACCAAGGCAAAGAAAGAAGTGTGACACACAATATCCACAGAATAAACCACACTCTTTCTTAGAAAAACTGATACATCAGAATGATGTGTACAATGAGTTCCCAGGAGGACAGTACTCAAAATCTATAGGGTTTCTCAAATTTCTCTTATCTACCATGAAACAAATTATCATTTCTAAAATTTTAGCAATTATATAAATAAAGCTGTGCTATCTCTAAACAAAATATGCTACTACTTCAATTAATTCTTTGAAAAGAAATGATTTATTACAACACATAAAGTTTTATACATGCTCATTAATGTTAAGAATTTCCCTGAAAAAAAAAAAGGGGGGTGGGTGGGAAGAGCATGGAATAACAGCCACATTGTCAAAGAGACAAAATCTGAGATTTTTAAAAATAACAAAAAGGAATTGTTAAATTGCACAAATATTTGCTTATCCTAAGTCTCCAAGTTCTCCATTAATGAGATAAATTTCCTTCAGTTCAGTTCAGTCCACTCTGTCATGTCGGATCTTTGTGACTCCATGGACGGCAGCAAGCCAGACCTCCCTGTACAACACCAACTCCCAGAGTTTACTCAAACTCATGTTCATGGAGTCAGTGGTGCCATCTAACGATCTCATTCTCTGTCACCCCTTCTCCTCCCACTTCAATCTTTTGCAGCATCAGGGTCTTTTCAAATGAGTCAGTTCTTCACATCAGGTGGCCAAATTATTGGAGTTTCAGCTTCAGAATCAGTCCTTCCAATGAATATTCAGGACTGATTTCTTTTAGAATGGACTGGTAGGATCTCCTTGCAGTCAAAGGGAATCTCAAAAGTCTTTTCCAACACTACAGTTCAAAAGCATCAATTTCAGTACTCAGCTTTCTTTAGAGTCCAACTCCCACATCCATATATGACTACTGGAAAAACCATAGCTTTGACTCTATAGACCTTTATTGGCAAAGTAACGTCTCTGCTTTTAATATGCTGTCTAGGTTGGTCATAACTTTTCCTCCAAGGAGCAAACATCTTTTAATTTCATGGCTGCAGTCAACATCTGCAGTGATTTCTTAGCCCAAGAAAATAAAGTTTGTCACTGTTTTCAATTGTTTACCATTTATTAGCCATTAAGTGATGGGGCCAGACGCCATGACCTTAGTTTTCTGAATGTGGAGCTTTAAGCCAACTTTTTCACTCTCCTCTTTCAGTTTCATCAAGACGCTCTTTAGTTCTTCTTTCCTTTATGCCAAAAGGGTGGTGTCATCTCCATATCTGAGGTTATTGATATTTCTCCTGGCAATCTTAATTCCAGCTTGTTCTTCATCCAGTCAAGCATTTTCTCATGATGTGCTCTGTATATAAGTCAAATAAGCAGGGTGACAAAATACAGCCTTTACATACTCCTTTCCTGATTAGGAAACAGTCTGTTTTCCATGTCCAGTTCTAACTGATGCTTCTTGACCTACATACAGATTTCTCAGGAGGCAGGTCAGGTGATCTGGTATTCCCATCTCTTTCAGAATTTTCCAGTTTGTTGTGACCCACACAGTCAGTCTTTGGTACAGTCAATAAAGCTGAAGTACATGTTTTTCTGGAATTCTCTTGCTTTTCAATGATCCAATGGATGTTGGCAATTTGATCTCTGGTTTCCTCTCCCTTTTCTAAATCCAGCTTGAACATCTGGAAGTTCTCGTTCATGTACTGTTGAAGCCTGGCATGGAGAATTTTGAGTCTTACTTTGCCAGCATGTGAAATGAGTGCAATTGTGCAGTGGTTTGAGCATTCTTTGGCACTGCCTTTCTTTGAGATTGGAATGAAAACTGACCTTTTCCAGTCCTGTGGCCACTGCCGAGTTTTCTAAATTTGCTGGCTTATTGAGTGCAGGACTTGCACAGCATCATCTTTAATGATTTGAAATAGCTCAGCTGGAATCCCATCACCTCCACTAGCTTTTTCACAGTGATGCTTCCTAAGGCCCACTTGACTTAGCATTCCAGAATGTCTGGCTCTAGGTAAGTGATCATGAAGATCTTTTTCTGTGGTGTAGTTCTTCCGTGTATTCTTGCCACCTCTCTGTTAATATCTCTCTGCTTGTTAAGTTCATACCATTTCTGTCCTTTATTGTGCCCATCTTTGCATAAAGTCCCCTTTGTATCTTTAATTTTCTTGAAAGAAGATCTTTAGTCTTTCCCCATTCTAATTGTTTCTTTTTCTTGACATTAAATCACTGAGGAAGACTTTCATATCTCTCCTTACTCTTCTTTGGGACTCTGCATTCAAATGGGCATATCTTTCCTTTTCCTTTCACTTCTCTTCTTTACATAGCTAGTGTGAGACCTCCTTAGACAACCATTTTGCCTTTTTGCACTTCTTTTTCTTGTGATGGTCTCGATCCCTGTCTCATGTACAATGTCACAAACCTCTGTCCATAGTTCTTCAGTCACTCTGTCTATCAGATCTAATCCTTTGAATCTATTTGTCCTTTTCACTGTATAATCTTAAGGGATTTGATTTAGGTCATACCTGAATGGTCTAGTGGTTGGTCCCATCTCTCCTTCTTTCTGGAGTTATTTCTCCACTGATCTCCAGTACCATATTGGGTGCCTACTGTCCTGGGGAGTTCATCTTTCAGTATCCTATCTTTTGCCTTTTCATACTATTCATAGGGTTCTCAAGGCAAGAATACTGAAGTGGTTTGCCATTCTGTTCTCCAGTGGACCCTGTTTTGTCAGAACTCTTTACCATGACTCATCCATCTTGAGTGACCCTACATCAGTTCACTTCAGTCGCTCAGTCATGTCCGACTTTTTGTGACCCCATGAATCGCAGCACGCCAGGCCTCCTTTTCCATCACCAGCTCCCGGAGTTTACTGAAACTCATGTCCATCGAGTCCGTGTGATGCCATCCAGCCATCTCATCCTCTGTCATCCCCTTCTCCTCCTAACCCCAATCCCTCCCAGCATCAGAGTCTTTTCCAATGAGTCAACTCTTCACATGAGGTGGCCAAAGTACTGGAGTTTCAGCTTCAGCATCAGTCCTTCCAATGAAACCCAGGACTGATCTCCTTTAGAATGGACTGGTTGGATCTCCTTGCAGTCCAAGGGACTCTCAAGAGTCTTCTCCAACACCACAGTTCAAAAGCATCAATTCTTCTGCACTCAATTTCTTCACAGTCCAACTCTCACACCCATACATGACCACTGGAAAAACCATAGCCTTGACTAGACGGACCATTGTTGGAAA
>NW_020867559.1:0-36009 GCF_003369695.1 Bos indicus x Bos taurus | reverse complement strand
TGGGTCCTAAGGCTCTCACATCCTGGCGGATGAATGCTGAATTCCCTCTTGTGGAGGCAGAGGGTCAGGTGGGGCGAGTTGAGACTCTAGTGTCTGTTGAGTGTTGGACCCTCTATTTTAGAGACATTACATAAAAAGTTACTAGCTGCTTTAGAGGTTCAGCGTATCTTTCCTCAAAGAACTCAGGACTTGGTGGAAATTAACAATGTTGAGGTTAGACCTTCATGGAACACTAGGGTTGACAATCTGAAGATGAGTAAACTTTCTGCAGAGAATACATCTGTCTGTTTTTAAAGATGGCCGTGACGGGGGAAGGGAAGAGGGACGTTTGAGGTCCTACACCTCTGTCCCTGCAGAGGGCTGCCCTTTCAGTAGAAGGGGCTTGAACATCAATGGCTGATCCCCTAGGCTGAAAAAACCCACTCAAGATAGCTTAAGCCCCAAAAGGAAAATTTAAATAAGGGAGACATCATTCTCTAAAGAAGGCTACTCACAAGAGCAAGCACTGATCTCTCTGTTTCCATGCTCATTAATATTTTTTTGAATTGGGATTCCCTGGCAGTACAGTGATAATTAGGACACTGTGCTTTCATGATCATGGCCTGGGTTCCATCCCTGGTCGAGAAGCTAAAATCCTGCAAGCCACATTGTTTGGCCCCCCAAAATTTTTTTAATTAAAATTTTATGTGCTTAAAACTTTTTATTGAAGTATAATACACACACACATGCGGAAAATTGCACATATCACAAGCATAGAACTTGATGAATTTTACAAACTAAACACATCTGTGTAACCAGAACTGGATCAATAATATACCAAATAAATTTTTAAGATTTTTTTTTTTTTGGTGTGGGCCATTTTTAAAGTCTGTTGAATTTGTTACAACATTGCTTCTGTTGTTTATGGTTTGGTGTTTTGGCCACGAGGCACCTGGGATCTCAGCTCCCCAAGCAGGGGTGACCCTGAACCCCCTGCAGTGGAAGGCACAGTCTTAACCACTGGACCACCAGGGAAGTCCCAAGATACAAAGTTATTGTGAGCCTCAGAGAGGCCCCACCACGCGCCTTTCCACTCCCGACCCCACAGGACTGATGGCCACTCGGCTCGCTAACAAGGTTAATCAAGGGAGCCATTAAGGAGACATCGAACACCCCAGAGTCAGCTCATCTCAAGAGAAGTGTGTTCTGCCTCCCCTTGCTTTGCTGAATTTACTGTGTTTACTTTTAATTGCATTTGCTCTGAGATCTCCGTCTGCTAATAAGTAATACAACGCGACTGGAGTCTCAGCGCTCAAGCTCTCCTGCAGGGACAAAATCTATCCCTTTCAACTATTGATAATAATGGCCGAGACTTCCCGGGTCACTGCCCGGCAAGCACTGTTCTGATTACACAAATGGAGTCGTTTAATCTTCGCAACATCCTGATGGAGTGAGTACTTTTATTATCACCCCCATTTTACAACCATGAACTTCCAACGTGCCCTTACCGTTGCCGCCGATCACACGCTACCTCCTCGTCCGTGTCTGTTCACACCGGGCTTTCACATCCGTTCTGGAACGTTCTCTAATTTGACAACACCGGACAAACACTTGTCAACACAACAGAAGAGGAAGACAAAGGTGAGAGGGCCTTAGGAAGTCAAAAAGAATATGCAATTCTGATTAGACTCTACGTTGTCTTGGACAAGCTATTACTTGCCGTGGGGGAAGCAGGCTTTCCATTAAATACATCAGAGGAAACCGACTAGAGCTCCTGTTGCTGCAAAGGCCAAGCTGGATTGTGAACATTTTATCCCATGGGGTCACAGGACTGGAACACCGGATTGCCTGTGACGTCTGGACACAGCAAACCTCTCCTGGGTTGTTTGGTCACTAGGCTGTGCCTGACTCTTTTGCCACCCCATGGACTGTCACCCGCCAGGCCCCTCTGTCCATGGGATTTCCCAGGCAAGAATACTGGAGTGGGTTGCCATTTCCTTCTCCCAGTGGGAGAAGAACACAACAGTACAGACAGGGGCCGACTTAGGTGGAAACAGCTGGGAGATCTGAGAATGTTGGCTCAGGAGGTACCAACAAGCACTCATTTAACTCCTCACATATCAGGAAGAAGGCGTCTCTCTCCCCCCGGTTCCCAGAAGAGGTCTGTGGAAGGCCCTGCACATCTTGTGCATTGGATGGCTCCAAACCAGCCGGCTCAGCCTTCTTGGCAGCATGCTCGGACTCTCCGATGTGGTAACGCGGCAGACATGTGGGCCACCACAAAGCTGTGCTGGTCGGACCATAGACCCCCACGCCCCAAACATCTAGGTTTCTGCTGGGAATCGGAAAATTACTGAGTGATAGGATCCCATCTTTCCTGCCCAGGCCGATTTTTTCATCTACACAGAACCCACAGCTTGGTATAATGTACTACATCGCCAGGCCTTTCTTCCCAGGAGGTTCTACTCCACAAATTTCAGTTACATATGCTCTCTGCAGGATTGTCGGTGAGTCTCCAAAAAGAGGGCTTGAAGAAAAGTGGGCAGAGCTGCAATAAAGTTGCCTCCAGAAAGTTGGAGACAAAGAGAAGGCTCTTAGGAACTAGTGCAAATTAATCTGAGTTGAGGTAAGTAGCCTCCTTAGAATATTTCAAAAGGATATAGGATGCTGTGTTACCAATGCATAGACTTTTGCAGTTGAAACAAAGTACGCGAAAGCTCCTAGTAGTATCTGGTAATGGTAGGTACTCAACAAGGCCAGCATATTATTTTTTTTTTTTTATCTTCTAGTCCAAAATCCATTTGTTGTAGAAATCATTTTGGACCTCTTTGCTAGAATCTTCTTTCTTAGAGTGAGCATAAATATATTTCTCTGCAGTTTCTTCTTATTAGCTTCTATTTCTGGAGACTTTACAAAGTAAACCTTCTCTCTCTTGGCCATGACAAACTCTGAGGGTAGTCATTTTGTTCCTCAAACATGCTTTTCAATGTGAAAATCCCCAAGGTCCTCAACCTTTCTGCTATGACCTGTTTTTGAGGCCTTCAGCATCCTCTTCACTCCCTCCTACATAAGTACCTGTGTTTGTCTCTGGTCCCTCCTGGAAGGTGACCATGCTTTGGACTTGCAGGGCCATCACGTTTTCTCATTGTCATCTATGGAAGGTGCATGACATTTGTTTCACTGTCCAGTTTGTGCTAAGAAACTCTGTTACTATCTTGCTAGTCAAGGAAACCTTCACAAATTTTTACGTCACTTCTCCCATCTATGAGTGAAGATGGCGGATTGTTCACGCACAGCTGTTTTCCTCTCCTTTCACGGTAGTTGGATACCTGGCTAACCCAGCTAGAGATTACATCCCCAGCTTCTCTGCAGTGAGGGTCATGACTCCATTATTGCCAGACAAAATATAAGTGATGCACTCCACTTCCAAGTTGTGGCCTTTAAACATTGCCTCTGTGCTTCTCTCCGTGCACTGGTCCTTTACTGATAGCTGGAAGCTGCACAGGCCTGTGACCAGGCTCTAGGATGCAGATGAGGACCACATTCGAGGGGGTTCACGGAATTACAAGATGAAGGAGACTGAGGCCCTGACTGATAAGTGAAGCGGGGAACTGGCCAATCAGGACCTTTAACAATGAGGTTTGTATCAGTCAACTATTGGCATGGTAGTGTGTAACAAACATCTCCCAAAATATCCCATAGTATTCACGACTATGGATCTGTCAGTCAGTGGCAGCTAGGCTGATCTAGGCTGGGTGCACCTCCTGGCTTGTTCTCCGTGTGTCTTATCCTCCTGGGACCAGTGCCTACTTCGGGTACAGTCCTTCTCTGGCAGGCCTTTGGAGTAACACCATATGTGAAGAAACATGTGACATCTATGAGTGAGTAATGGTTTATGGTGTTTATTTCGTTTTCTACAAACCCTCTAACACATTATTACTTGCCAGTGTTCCTTAAAGACTCTTTAGTAAGGCCTAGCTGTCTCATTCCTCTCAGGAGTTTGGGACATACTTCAGAAGACGCAGTTTTAGGGTGCCCAGAAGATCTTCTGTTAGTTCTTCATCAACTTAGATCTTAATCTTTCAGTATCCCAACTCCAAAGTCAGAGGAGACAATCTGGTTGGGCCAGTCCAGCGAATGGCTTGATTTCCCTGGGTCAGGTGTCCACTCTGATCCAGTTGTCTGTGGTCAAGGAGATAGGATCTTAAAATAACATGCCACTTTCAACTTCTTTCTTTGGCAGGGTCTGTGGATGAAAGGAAATTCAAAGAAAAGGTGGAGGGAGCTAAATGCAACCCTCATTATACTGAATTCCTGGAAATGCAAAGTCACAGACCAGACAGCAGGTCATGCATCCCTACCTAGAAACTGACACCTAGGGAGTCCCAGCCTGCCCTGTTCCCCCACTGCTGGCCTCCAATGAACCATACGTCCGGTGTTCACACCCTGTGTACTCCTCTCCCGCATGACTCTGGACTTGACCATGCGCTTGCTTTGGTTATTGAGACATTAGCAAAGTGATGCCAACAGAGACTTGATAAATGAATTCACATCGAGAATTGTCCTCTGGAAATGCTCCTTCTTAAAAGCCAACTGCCATTCTATAAAGAAGCTTGGGCTACTGTGCTGAATGGGAAGAGGAAGCCCCAGGCCCAGCCACCGAATATAGCTCATGAGTGACCTCAGATGCACCATGTAGGAAAGAAGAACCACTCAGCTGTACCAGTCAGTCCAGAGAATCATGAGAAATTATCAATTGCTGTTGTTTTAAATCACTGTTCAGGGGAGGTTTATAAGGCTACAAAGCATTTATTAAAACACATGCCTTGTTTAAAATTTCCTTGGCCACAAGACTCATCTAGACATCCAGATGTCTGGCCAAGGACCCTTGGAGAAAATTTTATGGCTCTGGGAATACTGCCAAAGAGCCCTAAAAAATGAAATCTGGAGATGTCTTCATTCTCTCCTGGAAATTGAGAAAATTTCCCCCTCAGCTTGAACAGAGAAGGAAAATCCTTAAGTCATGAGGCATAAGAAAGTCCTTCTAACCAGCCAGGTGAGACTAGGCTCTCACAGAGCTCCACACATTCCTCTTAGGTTTCTTACTCTTATTTTCTCCTCAATAAATACCTCAGCTTGAAGGGAAGGCCGCAGTTCTTTTTTTTTTTGGTTCTTCCAAGATACCAGGGGCATCCCAAGTGGTGCAGTGGTGAAGAAGATGCCTACCAATGCAGGAGACTAAAGAGACGAGGGTTCAATCCCTGGGTCAGGATGATCTGGAGGAGGAAAGGGCAACCCGTTCCAGTATTCCTGCCTGGAAAATTCCATGGACAGAGGAGCCCGGCAGACTACTAGCCCATGGGGTTGCAAAGAGTTGGGTCCGACTGAGCAACTGAGTGCCTGACCATGCGCGTGCACGCACGCACGCGCGCACACACACACACACACACGACACCAAGAGAGAAAACTGTTTTCAAATAACTTCTGTTCTATCGCCTGGTCTCCTGTGAGATTGCCCGTAGTGTGACGGGTTTAAGTCCTTAAATATTGAAGGGTAAATTTTCCTAAGAATAGCAAGCAGATAAGAAAGGCTTCTTCAGCAATCAATGCAAAGAATAGAGGAAACAACAGAATGGGAAAGACTAGAGAGCTCTTCAAGAAAATTAGAGATACCAAGGGAACATTTCATGCAAAGATGGGCTCGAAAAAGGACAGAAATGGTAGGGACCTAACAGAAGCAGAAGATTTTAAGAAGAGGTGGCAAGAATACACAGAAGAACTGTACAAAAAAGAGCTTCATGACCCAGATAATCACGATGGTGTGATCACTCACCTAGAGCCAGACATCCTGGAATGTGAAGTCAATTGGGCCTTAGAAAGCATCACTACGAACAAAGCTAGTGGAGGTGATGGAATTCCAGTTGAGTTATTTCAAATCCTGAAAGATGATGCTGTGAAAGTGCTGCACTCAATATGCCAGCAAATTTGGAAAACTCAGCAATGGCCACAGGACTGGAAGAGGTCAATTTTCATTCCAATCTCTAAGAAAGGCAATGCCAAAGAATGCTCAAACTACCACACAATTGCACTCATCTCACACGCTAGTAAAGTAATGCTCAAAATTCTCCAAGCCAGGCTTCAGCAATATGTGAACCATGAACTTCCAGATGTTCAAGCTGGTTTTAGAAAGGCAGAGGAACCAGAGATCAAATTGCCAACATCTGCTGGATCATAGAAAAAGCAAGAAAGTTCCAGAAAAACATCTATTTCTGCTTTATTGACTATGCCAAAGCCTTTGACTGTGTGGATCACAATAAACTCTGAAAATTCTGAAAGAGATAGGAATACCAGACCATCTGACCTGCCTCTTGAGAAACCTATATGCAGGTCAGGAAGCAACAATTAGAACTGGACATGGAACAACAGACTGGTTCCAAATAGGAAAAGGAGGACATCAAGGCTGTATATTGTCACCCTGCTTACTTAACTTATATGTAGAATACATCATGAGAAACGCTGGGCTGGAAGAAGCATAAGCTGGAATCAAGATTGCCAGGAGAAATATCAATAACCTCAGATATGCAGATGACACCACCCTTATGGCAGAAAGTGAAGAGGAAATAAAAAGCCTCTTGAAAGTGGAGAGTGAAAAAGTTGGCTTAAAGCTCAACATTCAGAAAATGAAGATCATGGCATCCGGTCCTGTCACTTCATGGGAAATAGATGGGGAAACAGTGGAAACAGTGTCAGACTTTATTTTTGGGGGCTCCAAAATCACTGCAGATGGTGACTGCAGCCGTGAAATTAAAAGACGCTTACTCCTTGGAAGGAAAGTTATGACCAACCTAGACATATTCAAAAGCAGAGATATTACTTTGCCAACAAAGGTTCGTCTAGTCAAGGCTATGCTTTTTCCAGTGGTCATATATGGATGTGAGAGTTGGACTGTGAAGAAAGCTGAGCACTGAAGAATTGAGAGTCTGTTGGACTGCAAGGAGATCCAACCAGTCCTTTCTAAAGGAGATCAGTTCTGGGTGTTCATTGGAAGGACTGATGCTGAAGCTGAAACTCCAGTACTTTGGCCACCTCATACGAAGAGTTGACTCATTGGAAAAGACCCTGATGCTGGGAGGGATAGTGAGCAGGAGAAAGGGATGACAGAGGATGAGATGGCTGGATGGCATCATCGACTCAATACACACGAGTTTAGGTGAAGTCTGGGAGTTGGTGCTGCAGTTCATGGAATTGCAAAGAGTCGGACACGACTGAGCGACTGAACTGAACTGAACTGAAATTTTCCTAATGACAAAGAAAGCTACCTAGAGAGACAATCACCATCTTCTGAGGTCATGAAAAATACTACTAGGTGGGGCTTCCCTGGTGGTAAGCGGTTAGAATCAGCCTTGAAATGCAGGGGACACAGGTGTGATCCCTGCTCACGGAGCTATTATCCCACAAGCTGCAGAGCAAGTAAGCATGTGGGTCACAACTAGAGAGCTCGTGCTCTGAACCAAAAGATCCTACACGATGCAACAAAGACCCGACTCAGCCAAATAATATTTTGAAAACCATAAAAATTCTACCGGGATCTCAGGAATATTTTGGCTGGGTATCTCAGGAATAACTGTCTCTGGCTGAAGGTGTCCCCAGTTACTTACTGATTCCATTCAGGATGCAAGGCTCCAAGTTCTATTAAGTGTACCTAGGGATTTCTACTCCAAAATACCAAGACTGACATTAAAAACCTCTTAAGTCAGTGACTAAGCACTGAACTTTGCCCAGAAGCAAGCTTTCATTCATTCATTGAACAAGTATGTTATTGGGCAGCTACCCTGTGGATTGATATGATGGCTGAGCAGATATTTCTTCTTTTGAAGCTTGCCAGCATGCTTTCTCACCTTGAGAAGAGTGAACCAAACAAAATTTTTTTTTTTTTTTTTTGAGGATCGGAGATGGCCTCTTTCTTTTGGATCCAGTTTGATGATTCTTCTCTCTCCCCCCAAGCCAAGAGTGAGCCTGTGATCCAAGCCAGGCCAACTAAATATTCTTGCTCTGGATTTTAATCAAAACAGATTAAAAGTACTGAAAACAAATTGGCACTCAGGGATCTCACACCCCAATCAGGCTGTTTTTACTGGAACATTTCCTGCCACCTTAACTTCCCACTGTTTGAGACTGTCTTGTTCCTACTCGTTTCCAAGCCCTCTTCTCTAGCCTATTGATTCCAGATGTCCTTCCAACAAATCTCACTTTCCTTAGATTAGCCGCACCGATTTCTGTTGCTTTCACCCAAACACCCTGACTGGACACGAGAAATGAATGAAACAGACATAATCCCAGCTTTCAGAGTCTGTCAGTCTGGTCAGGAAGACACACAAGAAACAGATGAAAAAATGTGCATTACAGAGTTGTGAAATGAAGGAACAGGGTGTTATGAGAGCCAGGAATGCGGTGATCTAATTGGCATTTCAGTGGTGTTGCTGAAATCGGAAGGCTGAGCGGGCTCAGAGAGACAGGGTGGAGGGAAAGAACCTTGCTGGCCGAGGACCGAGAACAAGCGAAGACCCTGAGGCAGGGAGGTGTTCGCTGTGTTCCAGGAAGGAACAGAGGCTGGGGTCTTTGGGAGGCATGAGCCAAGGCTACTCCTGGATCACACAGTCTTGTAGGTTACGGGGAGAAGTTAAGTTTGATATCACGACAAGAGGCAGACGTTATTGGAACATTTTAAGTCTGTCAGGATGTGATCTGATTAGATTTTTAAACAATTACTCTGGCTGCTCTAAAAAGAGTTGGCTTAGAGGACAAGAACTAGGGAGCTATTGATTGTTCTGGGAGGGTGAGGATGCTATTTAGGCTACACGGCAGCAAAGGAGAGGGAGAGAAGCAGAGTCCTGCTGCAATTTGTCGGTTTGGACACAGGGCCTCCCACTCTGGAGTGTGCCTGCCTGTGGCAAGGACCAGCCCTGCTCTTGCCGGCTACCCCTGCATCCACAGGGCTTCTGCAGAATTTCATAATTTATGAAGTGCTGCTCTGTCCAAATCTCACTTGATCCTTGCAGCAACCCTGAGGGGTTGTTGACAATCAAATAACAAAGGCTGGAAAGGGGTGGTTGAATGGCCAAGACACAGTTGCTGCTGTTGCTGCTGCTGCTAAGTCGGTTCAGTTGTGTCTGACTCTGCGAGACCCCATAGACAGTTGCTAACAACCAAACCAGGACTCAGAGGCGACTCCTTCCATGATCGCTGCTGCCTCCAGCTTAGTAGAAAGAAAAAGAAAGTGAAGTCGCTCAGTCGTGTCCGACTCTTTGAGACCTCATGGACTGTAGCCTACCAGGCTCCTCAGTCCTTGGGATTTTCCAGGCAAGAGTACTGGAGTGGGTTGCCATTTCCTTCTCCAGGGGATCTCCCCAACCCAGGAATCGAACCCAGGTCTCCCGCATTGTAGGCAGGCGCTTTACTGTCTGAGCCACCAGGGAAGTCCAGCTTAGTATCTGGTGTATAAACTGTGTGATCCCGGAACGTTCGCAGATCTGAGAGCGAACCAAGGACCCTCTCTGCCGTTCGTGGGCATTTCTCGCCCTGACGAGCCTGAGCTCTGCCTGTAGGATGGTCCCGGCACTTCATTTGCATCTGTCTCCCTCCCTCACCTGGAGGCTTCTGAAACCACTGACCAGCTTTGCCCAGCACATGCTGAGCCCTCTTTGGCCAAGACATCCATGCCTATCACCTTTTATCTCATTCTGCCTGAGTCTCCTTCAACGTTCTTTGAGTCGTTCCTGCCATCCTTCCCTGGAACGTCTGCCTCCCTTTGCCTGGGTTAAAGTCTGGACTGGCAGCATCAGGCTCCATCGGTGACTTGTTAGAAATGTGAACTCCCAGGCCCCGCCCCAGACCTATTGAGTGAGGAACCATGGGGGTGGCCCGGCCATCTGTGCTTTCATCGGCCTGCCAGGTGACTTTGACGCACACCAGAGTTTGAGAGCCACTAGCCCGCGTCTTCGCAGGAACAGCCCTGATGCTGCAGACAGCAGAGCCCAGGGAAGGCTGTGTTTCCTATAAACCCAAGTCAGGGGCTGAAGTCCCTGATGGCCCACATGGCTGAGAAATGGTGACAGCCCCAAACTGAAGAAATTAATGAAGTTCCGAGAGGTGTTTTCAGGGCCAGTCTCCACTTAGGCCTCTCTCCTTGGCTTGTAGACAGCTCCTTCTTGCTGTGTCCTCCTGAAAGTCTTCTATCTGGGTGTGTGCTTAACTAGGGGTGTTAGGTCTCTCTTCTTATAAAGTCACCTGTCAGGCTGGGTCAAGGTCTGTCCATACGACCACATGTAACCACGTGATGGTAGTGGCAGTCGGTCCTCTCAGTCATGTCTGACTCTTTTGCGACTCCATGGACTGTAGCCCTCCAGGCTCCCTGGCCCTTGGGATTTTCCCATCGAGAATACTGGAGTGGGTTGCCATTTCCTCCCCGAGGGGATCAATCTCTGTCCTGGAGATTGATCTCCTGCATTGGCAGGCTGATTCTTTACCACTGAGCCACCTGGGAATTTAACCATAACCACCTTTTTAAAGGCCCTGTCCCCAAATTCAGTCATATTGTGAGGTGCTGGCGGGTTAGGACTGGAATATATGAATTAATAAGGGGACAGCTCTGCACAGACTGTGACAAGAATTCTCTTCAATGGAGTAGGGAACAACTGTAAGAGGTGGTCAGAGAGGGTTTCCCAGAAAAGATGATGTTTAACTTTAGTCCTATAATATGTTTCCAAGTGGACAGGCATTGAGAGTGAATTCTGGGCAGAGCAGGGTACCCTGAACAGGTATAGAAGTGGGACTGTTGGCTGGCTTGGAGATAAGAAATATGTCAGTGGCTAGAGTATGTGGTCCATGATGTTGTATCTTGTTGCCCAGGTCAGGGGAGTCCAGGGGCCCAGTCTAGAGTCTTCAGGAGCTTTGACGAATGCATCATTTGGGTTCTTTGGTTACTGACTCAAGTTAGGGTAAGTCAGCATGGAATTTATAAAAGGATATTAAGGAGCTCAGAGAACTGTTGGGATGGCAGAAGAATTAAACACAAAAATGGTGCCCTGGGGAATGGTGCTCATCAAAACTGCTTAATAACCTTGACAGAGTGATCCCTGCCAAGGGACCAGTGAACAAGCTCTGACAGCTTTCTCTGCCCTCCAGTTCAGTTCAGTCCAGTCGCTCAGTCATGTCTGACTCTTGGTGACCCCATGGACGGCAGCAAAACTCTAATTAGCCTTTACTCTGCTTCATTCCATATTCCAAGGCCATATTTGCCTGTTACTCCAGGTGTTTCTTGACTTTCTACTTTTGCATTCCAGTCCCCTATAATGAAAAGGACATCTTTTTTGGGTGTTAGTTCTAAGAGGTCTTGTAGGTCTTTATAGAACCGTTCATCTTCAGCTTCTTCAGCGTTACTGGTTGGGGCATAGGCTTGGATTACCGTGATATTGAATGGTTTGCCTTGGAAATGAACAGAGATCATTCTGTCATTTTTGAGACTGCATCCAAGTACTGCAATTCAGACACTTTTATTGACCATGATGGCTACTCCATTTCTTCTAAGGGATTCCTGCTCACAGTAGTAGATATAATGGTCATCTGACTTAAATTCACCCATTCCAGTCCATTTTAGTTCGCCGATTCCTAGAATGTCGATGAGAGAAGGCCACCTCTCTCGTGTGCCAGAAGAGGTCACAGAGCTCAGTAACAGACACACACTGAATCAGCAATGGAACAAGGCCCAAAGGGCCGGGTCTGGGGCCCCGCTGTCCTCTCACTGCGGGGGCGGGGGGGTGGTCTACAGACAGTGCTTATGTCTCCTAGCATCTATGTATGATGACACAAGGGGAATACTGCCAACAAGGGAAGCTCCCCTGAGCCTTGATGTCCAGGGTTCTTACCAGTCACGAAGGCACAGCTGGCTGCTGCTGTGTTTCCTGAGGTGTGGACCAGCCCCTCTGAAGGTCCATGTGATGCTGTGTGGTCCAAGGCATCACCATAAATCGCCCAGGAGTGTCACTACCTGGCTTGGCTCCGGGTAAACAAGGACACTCTTGTCAGGCAGGCTATCCTTGGGCTTAAAGTTACCTCCCAGGAAGCAGGAACCAAACCTTTTTTGGAATATGCAGAGTTTGGAGTTCTTTACTACAGGCCTTCTCTTCTGTCTCAGTCTAGCGGCTGTGTCAGAGTCAGAGGGCAGCGCAGTGTCACAGCTGAAGGCACGGCTGCAGGGATGGGGCCGTTCACGCCACCCAGCCGCGGGCCTGTCTGGGATGAGGACTGGGCCAGATTCCACCACATTCTCATCATCCTGGAACACCATGCTGCCTGCAGCCTGTCTGCTGTCCTCCACATTCCCACAGCCCCTCATTCACCAGGAAAGTCCCAACTCAGGCTGTAAATTGAGTGCCCCCAAAGCCCTCCCGACAACCCTCAGCAAACGCAGAGCCTCCTGAACTGACTCAAGCTCTGCCCTGCCCAGTGCTGAGACGAGAGGTGGCCCTTTTCCCACTCTCCTTTTGATTCTTCCTCTGTCCTCTTCTCCTGATGGGCCCCCGACTTAACTTCACCGGGACAATGACCTGCCTGCCTCACATGTGCCTTGGAGACTCCCTGGCCCAGCCATCTGCTCCCGCTCCTGACAGCCTGCTCACTGCCAAGCGTGGAAACTGCAGATCAATTCTTCTGAGGGCTGTTTCCAGTCCCCAGTCCCCGTATTCCCACCTGGTTCTTCTCCTCCCAGCTGCTGAAACAATTTCCAGATTTCCAAGGCAGGGAAGAATTGGTGAGAACTCTTCACAATCCACATCCCATTGCCCAGTCTTGTAAAACATGTTATGTGCAAATATATTGTTTTCTTCTTGGCACCTGGGGTGTGAAACTGGGATGGCAGCAAACCGGGTCTGAATCCAGGCTACTCCTTGGCCTCAGAGCAAACCAAGCCCCTCATGGAGATTATCTGACCCTGAAGATGAAGCTGTCCTCTTCCCAAATGTCACCTCCTCCATGAAGCCTTCCTTAGACCCTTAATGGATACTGATTTCTCTCCAGTCTGAAACCTCATACATGTCTCCATACGGATTCTTCCTGGTATTACTTCCTTTTCCCTGAGTGCCCCATCTCCTCCATGTTGTAGGTAATCAGAACCATATCTATCCCCTCTCTATCTACCCCCTAGTGTCAATATTTGTTGAATGACTGTTTGATGGTAGCTGATAGATGGCCCCACAGGCCCTAGTCTCTAGAAGTCGGATCTAAACTGGAAAGAGAAAGATTAGCAGAGTTCTTTGTCCACCTCAGCCCTAAAGTGGGCACAACAGGCTGCCCCATGGGGAGCCTGGCGCAGGGACCTTCCAGTGCCCGGCAGGCGGCCAGTCAAGAAAGAAGAAACCAGGACGCAGGCTCCCTGAGGGTGGGAGTGTGCTTTAGTTTATACCTTCGGGGCTCAGCAAAATGCTGCCCACCTAGAAACAGTGAGGTCAAACAAAGCCACGAGGAGCAGGTAATACAAGGCTCAATTTAGAGAGAGAACTGAAGCAAGCAGCTTCTTAAAATAAGACCTTCCAGGGCTGAGGCGAGGTGGGAGAGTGGGCCCAGAGGCAGCCGGCAGGTTCTTTTTCTCTTCTGCTCCCTCCAGACTTGAGGCTGTGTCCTTGAAGCAGCAGCCCCCCGCCATCGCCGCTCCCACAGACCCCCAGGTGCCAAGATGCCAGCAGGCAGTGGAGGCGTGAAAGAGGCTCCCTCTCCAGCAGAGCTGCTCACCCTTCACCGTGCGTGTGGTCAGTGCAGGTTTTATGAACCTGCAGCTGCTGGGTTTGTAGGTCTGGGTAGGGCCTGAGATTCCACAGTTCTCCCAAGTTCCTGGGTGATGCGGATGCTGCTGGTGGAGGAAGGTATTTGAGGAGTGACGGGCCAGGCTAGCAATGGGTCTCAGTGCTGGCAGCCTACAATCACCTGGAGGAATTTTAAACTACTGAGGCCTATTGCCAAAACTTGGATGGTTATTATGAGGTCAGTGGGTCTCCAAGTTCAGGCCCTGGGCTGGCAGCACCAGCATCAGCTGGAAACTTGTGAGAAATGTAAATGCTCAGGGCCCCCACAGACCCCCAGACTGCAAGGGCGGGTGCAGGAATCTAGGTTTTAACGAGCCCTTCAGATGCACACTGAAGCCTCTGCATCTTCTGCCTCCCAGTGAGACACAACAGGGGGCGCAGAGCATCACACAGAATCACCACGTGGGGCTCCTGCCAGGAGTACTTGACCTGAGTCTCTTCTCAAGGAAGCAGTGGCTAGCCTCTCCTGGTAATGCTGTGTGGCTGTGGAGAAGAACGCCCCTTTTCTTAAGGGAGACATGCTGAAACATTTAGGGGTGAAGCGCCAATGTATGCAGACTGCTTTGGAATGGTTTGGCCAAAAGAGAATGCGTGTGTAATAAGATGTTAATAGCTGGTAAATTTAGATAAGAGATTTAAAGGAGTCCCATGAGCCCTTCTTTCAAATTTTCTGTATTTTGTAATTTTAAAAAATAAATGAAGAAATAGTAACCATGCAGGGTCTGGCCTCTAGTGTTCTCTGATGCAGTTGTTTGAAGGTAAAAGCGGATTCCATTGTAGAATGTCCTTCTGGTAATTCAAACGCAGAGCCAGTGTTAAGGACCTCAGTTGCAGGGCAGCTTTTCTTAAACTGTGGTCAAAACAGCCACTTGCCCCAGAACTCTCTGGGCTGCTGCTTTAAGATGCAAGTCCTGAGCCTCATTTGTGCACTGGAATCAGGATCTCTCAGGCCAGCACCATGGAGAATTCTGGTGCTAATATTTGGGAATCATTGTTTAAAAATCTTCATCAGAGCATTAGGTTACCAATCCAGGCTACAACAGGGCCCAGGACACAAAATGAACTAGTACATGTACACCCATGGCTGATTCATGTCAATGTATGGCAAAACCCACTACAAGACTGTGAAGTAATTAGCCTCCAATTGAAATAAATAGATAAATTAAAAATAAAATGAACTAGTTAAGCAGGCTGGGTACAAGGCAGTAGGGAGCAGTGAGGAATAGAGGAGACAAGAGCATAGACGCTCCCTTTAAAGCCCCAGCTCCCAGCTGACTGTGGCAAGAATGGGTTGCCAATGTTGCCCAGCATTGTCAAATCTTTTTTTTTGAAGATACACTAGAAACTCAGAATTTTTAACCCCCCAATTTAAAAGTATTGATGACTTTCTCAAAATCCAAACACTAGGGTCTGCAGTGGTGTCCCCTCTTTCGTGCCTTATGTTTGTAATATGTGCTCTATCAATGTGTGTGTATGTGTATTCCAACAAAGCTAAACAAAACATCTCTGGGGGTAATGGGCAGCCTCCTTCTGCATAACTTCTGACTTGGACTTAGCTAAGCAATCGGGACACTATGAGGGTCATGGTTCGAGGGTTCTATAGCTTATCAGAGAAAGTCCCACAGCCGGCATTCTAATCATGTTGTCACGTCCTGGAACAATAGTTTTCTCTGCAGGAATCTTTCCAAACATCCCCTGCAAGTTTCCTCTGTTGTTCTTTAAGCCTGATGGGGTTGAGGGCGTGGGAGAACCTGAGTGAGTGGTGCTTCCATTTGAAAGGGGTTTCCCACTTACTCTGGGTACTTTCTATGATCCAATGGATGTTGGCAATTTGATCTCTGGTTCCTCTTGCCTTTTCTAAATCCAGCTTGTGTATCTGCAAGTTCTTGGTTCATATACTATTGAATCCTAGCTTGGAGGATTTTGAGCGTGACCTTGCTAGCATGTGAAATGAGGGCAATTGTGCAGTAGTTTGAACATTCTTTGGCAATGCCCTTCTTTGGGATCGGAGTGAAAACTGACTTTTCCAGGAGAGTCGGACCATAAAGTAGGCTGAGTGCCAAAGAACTGATGCTTTTGAACTATGGTGTTGGAGAAAACTCTTGAAAAACCCTTGAATGGCAAGGAGATCAAATCAGTCAATCCTTAAGGAAATCAGCCCTGAATATTCATTGGAAGGACTGATGCTGAAGCTGAAACTCCAATACTCCGGCCACCTGATGCTAAGAGCTGACTCATTGGAAAAGACCCTGATGCTGGGAAAGATTGAGGGCAGGAGGAGAAGGGGACGACAGAGGATGAGATGGTTGGATGGCATCACCAACTCAATGGACGTGAGTTTGAGCAAGCTCAGGGAGTTGGTGAAGGACAGGGAAATCTGGTGTGCTGCTATGAGGTCACAAAGAGTTCGACACGACTGAGCTACTGAACAACAACAACTGGGTACGTTCTGCGGCTCCCAGCCCAGCAGCCATGCCACCTGTCCACAGGTCCTGGCATACGAGGTCTCAGTCCCAGCAACTCCGCTGCCCTATTGTGTGAACCTGGGCAAGTCACGTCCCCTCTCCGCACCACCAGCTCCTTTCCAGGCAGGAGACTATAGCCGCTGTTTCTGTTTTTTTAGCAGCAGAAATCTTTTTTAAAAAATCTACTGAAAATTTACAGCAAAACCCAAATATGAAGCAAAATGATACAAGGTTAATTTTTCCAAGGTTGACTGGGACACATCAATACTTGCCAAACCTCTCATACAGCCATAAAATCCCAGGAAAAGAGTTTGAAAACTACAGAGCTTAGTTATTTTCAATAAAATTTTCCAATTTGGAGATTTGCTTATTTTTCCAATTTGGAAATGCCATTTTTACAGGATTTATGGGATTTCGGATATTTATGGGCAATTTGCTCTAGGTCTCCCACTGGTTCATATTTTACTTACAACTGTAGGGAAGGCCACTTCTTCAAAGCACTTTTTGAAGCCTCCTGATTATACAGAACTGTGATAGAAGCTATAAAGGAAAATAGCCATGGCTTCCAGTTCCCTGGCATTAGAATTATAAATACTGAGAGGTCAAAGAGGAAATGGGCTTTGGATAAATTCTCATCTTGTACTTTTCAACCTTTTCTAACCTATGACTTCCTTCTGATAAACATAAAGATCTCATGGACTGAGAGTTCTTGATGTCATCCCACATTTTTGCTTTGAGAAAAATTTTGTTCAACCTTTCTTTGTGTAATTTATCTAACAAAGACAATAGGTATTATATTTTCAAGTTCCACACGAAATTATATAATAACAGTGCATTATTTACTTGCTTTTTCTGAAACACACATGTATGCCACCCCCAAAGAATGGAACCTTCTCCCTCCTTGCCACTGAGTATAACTGACCAAATCCTTCATCCTCATTTGTGCTTAAGCCTTGCTTTCTTCAGTTATGAAATGTGAGGCCTTAATACTGGAAGAGAGGTTGGGGCAGGGAGTTGGTGGGGACATAGGTGAAACCAGAGTAGCCTTGGGTTGATTATTGTTGAAACTGGACAAATGGTCTATGGAGATTCTTTGGTGTTCTCTCCACTTCTGTATGTTTCAAAAATTCCCATAATAAAAAGGTTGAAATGAAGACACTGTTATCTGCCTGCGGGTTAGAGTGCAGTGTTTCGCCCAGCTGCAAACCTGGAAGCGTGTTGAACAGCATCTTCAGTTGCTGCAGCTGCTCCTGACCACAGTTCTCCTGCCTCCACTCCCTGACTCTATCCATTTTGTTACAGCAGAGTATCTTACTGAGCCCCTCTGAGGACACCCAGGGAATTGCAGCAGTCCAGATCCCAAGTCAGAGGAAGCCCCTGACTCTGGGTCCCTTCACTCATCTCTTGACAGTAACCAGTGGAGCTGGTCCTGGCCACCGCAAGTCCTCTCTAGCCTGGGGTACAAAGGGTTAACACTCTGCCTCTGGAATGACTGGGTTTCTCTTTGGTCAGAGCTGTCTTTTAGGCTCATGCCTTCCTGGTGACTCAGTACAGACCAGCATGACCATGAGTCTGTGGTTCCCGAGTACAGGGGTAACTGACTTGCATTACCAAAAACTGAGACTGGTTTACACTTGACTTCTTCATCCAGGTTGAAACAACTCACCTGTGTCCTGAGTGGTGGGGAAAGGCTTCCATAACACTGGATGCCTCATGGATGGTCAATGCAGCCTCCAGGAAAAAATATATCAGAAGCTGCTGCTAACTAAAGAATCTGTGGCATTCAAACGCAGGGAGGGGATTGTGGGGGTGCAGAGTGGGCGGGCAGGGCACCAAAAGGGCTGACATCCGAAAAATCCATCTGTGACAAAGTGGCTTCCAGCTAATTAAACAGAGAAAAACCTCTTTTAGGGAAGATAATCCTATTGGATCAACTTGCAAGATTTTTCCAGCCACCTTCTGCCTCTTGGAGCTTCAATTAAAAGCTATTTAGCAGATGGCAGTTTCTGAGTCACAGTCTTAGACTCTGGCAACCATGTGAGCTGTCGTTTTCCCAGGGGGTCCTGGCCGCATATGGCCCTGGAAGAGGAGCGACCGTGCTTTCCTGGTGGGCAGTGGAGAGCCCTCTCCCATCTTAGCACTCAGATGGCAGGCATGTCGGTGCGTCCATCAAGGGCAATGAACAGGAGGGACTTTACTGCTAATTCTGGAATTTGGGGGCTCTGGAAGGCATAACATAGCAAGGCTGGAAAGGAGCCTAAAAACACATCGTGTGTGTGTGTGTGTGTGTGTGTGTGTGCACGCGCGCGCTCAGTCGCTCAGTCGTGTCCAACTCTTTGTGACCCCAAGAACTGTAGCTGGCTGGTCTTCTCTGTCCGTGGAATTTTCCAGGCAAGAATGCTAGAGTGGGTTGCCATTTCCTGCTCTCGGGGATCTTCCTGCATCTCTCGCATCTCCTGAGCTGGCAGGCATATTCTCTACTGCTGCGCCACCTGGGAAGCCCACCCTGGAGATATCATCTGGCCTAACCCCTTCTTTTTATAGAACAGGGAAACTGAGGCTCAGAGAGGTGATGTGATCTGTTCAAAGTCACCTCGCAAGGGAAAACCAGAGTCAGGAATACATCTCAGTCTTGTTTACTATAGAAATGACTTCTCTGTTTATTTTAGGGACTTAATTCATTGCCTGCTTCTCTCCCAAGTTCCCTCCTTATACTCACGGGGCACCTCAGGGACATCTTCCCCAGTTTGTCAGCAAACTGGTCAGCAGAGAGGCTTGACAAGGTCACTGAGTCCCCCCTCCGGCTTCACTGCAGAAATCAGTGCTGTACTGCTCTCCTCCTCAAAGCTTCCTACTAAAGCTGAAGTCCCAGCTTCCCTTGAGTGCTGTCAAAGAGAAACACAGCCGGACACTGGTCAGAGGCAGCAAGACAGATTTCATTCAGTTCTGCTGCAGTCGGGGAGAGAGCTCAGCTCCACTCTGCTGAAACAGATGACAGGAGCCCTTTAATCCCTGCGGCATGCTAAAGGGAAGTGACAGAGGATGTGATGGAGGGTGGGTGACGGTCAAGGCCACCTGTATTCTGTTGTTTTGTCTTTTTGTCCTGGGTCTCTGTTGCTGCGTGGGCTTTTCTCTTGTTGCAGCGGGCAGGGGCTACTCTTCACTGCACTGTGCGGGGTTCTCATTTGCAGCGGTTCTCTTATTGCGGAGCAGGGCTTTAGGGCACTTGGGATTCAGCAGTTGGGGCGCCTGGGCTCCAGAGCACAGGCTCAGTGCTTGTGGCACACAGGCTTAGTTGTTCTGTGGCGTGTGTGATCTTCTGGGACCAGGGATCAAATCCGTGTCTCCTGCATTGACAGGTGGATCCTTTACCACTGAGGCACCAGGGAAGCCCCCCACCTGTGTTCCCTATTGAAATTGGCCTCCCACCTCCCCCTACATTCCCCCTCCTCCCTTTGGAGGCTGGGAGACAGGGCCCTGCCCTTCTTGATGATTACATTCCAAGTGATGGCTCCTAGGTCCTCAAAAAGATAATATTGGCTTGTGGAAGATACATCACAGCAGGACAGAGAAGTAAATGCTCATAAGAACAGAGAAGTCAGGGGCATATAATCAGGGTTTTGGAACAAACAGTAAATCCTTTTGGCAGTGTTGAGATTTCTATGAAATTAAAACAGGCTGGCTCCTTGGAAGGAAAGCTATGACAAACCAGATAGTGTATTAAAAAGCAGAGACATCACTTTGCCAACAAAGGTCTGGATAGTCAAAGTTGTTGTTTTTCCAATTGTCACGTATGGATGTGAGAGCTGGACCATAAAGAAGGCTGAGCACTGAAGAATTGGTGCTTTCAAACTGTGGTGCTGGAGAAGACTCTTGAGAGTCCCAAGGACAGCAAGGAGGTCAAAACAATTAATCCTAAAGGAAGTCAACCCAGGATATTAATTGGAAGGACTGATGCTAAAGTCGAAGCTCCAATACTTTAGCTACCTGATATGAAGAGCCGACTCATTGGAAGAGATCTTGATGCTAGGAAAGACTGAGGGCAGGAGGAGAAGGGGACGACAGAGATTGAGATGGTTAGACAGCATCACTATCTATCTTCTCTCATCTATTCATGACTCAGTGATCATGAATCTGAGTAAATTGCAGGAGATGGTTGAAGGACAGAGGAGCCTGGCATGCTGCAGTCCACAGGGTCGCAAAGAGTCCAGTGCAACCTATCAACTGAGGAGCACCAATTTAAGGAGACTGGGACCATTGTCCTGGGGATGCAGGCCTGAGGTGCGTGTGTTGTTCAAGTGTCTTAGTATACAGTATGGTCAAAATCGTTTGTGTCAAGAGCCTGCAGTTCTCATGGGCCAAAGATGAGGCCCAGTCAACAGTCAGAGGAGCTTGACTCAAGTTTGGTCAAAGAATAGTCTCTGTCAGTGCCGATGAGACTTCTGCTGCTCTGACAGTCAGGAAGTTGATTCAAATGTTTTCCCATGTAACCCGCTACAATTTAAGCTTATTTCTACCTGCTCTGTACTGTGGCTGGAAGTCGGTTCATGTTCTACTTGGAATGTCTCTTCTTATATTCAGTGTCAGACTTTTCCAGACTGGATTTTAAGTTTTCTGAAGATAAGATTCATGTATCACATTAAAAAAAAAAATTCCATTGTACTTTGTAAGTAGCTGATTTGATAATTATTTTCTGATCAAAATCCCAGATCACATTCCACTTTCAATGGTACTCACCAACATTCTATATCCTATTTCTAGAACCACCTCTGTGGCTTTTCTCAACTCTTTCCAACTTGGGAGGCCAAAATCAGTCTCAGAAATTCATGTCTGTACACCTCACAAGCACATTCTCTTTCCAGAAGGCCCTAGAGAATTCAATTATCCAGTTTTTGCTGCACACCTGCTATAGGCCAGACAGATGCTGCTCTGGGTGCTGAGAAGAGGTCAGCGGGTTATTGTATTCTCACATGCTATTAAGTAGACCAGCGCGAGAGACTGGGCGGTAAGTCAGTGATTTCAGGACTCAGTGAGGTGCTCAGAGATAGAGGTGTGTGTGTGCTAGCTCCTCAGTCGTGTCTGACTCTTTATGACCCCATGGACTGTTGCCCGCCAGGCTCCTCTGTTCACGGAATTCTCCAGGCAAGAATACTGGAGTGGGCTGCCATTCCAGGCATCCCTAAATCCGTATGGATGGAAAATGGTCAGGAAAGTTCTCTCCAGAAGAGACAGTGTTTGCTTGGGCTGGCCTCCCTCAAAGCAGAGCCTGGGAGGGGAAATCTTGTACAAGTGACTTATTGAGAGAGATCTGAAGAAGCCTGTCAAGAAATGAGGGGAGTGAGATAGAACAAGAGACCAAGTTGGGTTCCTGCTGGAGTCTAGCTCTCGTCCCAGGGGACTCTCCGGAGGGAGTGGGAATTACACCAGAGCTATCTCTCAGCCAAAGAGGACAGACTTCTGTACTCTTACCTGCCGTCACTGGCTGGAAGCTGCATCCCAGGGCTAGGGTGCCTAGCCTCCCATATAATTCTATGGAAGAAACCCCTTTTGGCAGAGGGTGAATCTTGGGGAAGGATTTGGCTTTGAGCTGTTAGAAGCTAATGCTCATAGCCCCTGGGGGACAGGTGTCTTGCTCAGCTAACAGGGATTCGGGGTGAGTGCCCCCAACCTCTAGCACAATGTCTGAACTGACTCTAGAGAGGGTACGAGTCAAAAGTAGTTACGCGGGATGTATGGGAGGGGGGAGAGTAGGGCACTTCAGGGCAGAGTTACAAGGGGAAGAGAGAACACGATACATTTGCCAAGGACAGAGTTTCTGTGCGTCTTGGCTCCAGGTGCTATAACAAAATATGAAGTGGGTGGCTTACAAGTAACAGACATTTATTTCTGACAGTCCTGGAGGCGAGAAGTCCGAGATCAGGGGGCCAGCACGGTCAGGTGCTGATGAGAGACGTCTTCTGGGTCGCGGATTGCTGTTTCCTTGGAGTGTCCTCACATGGGAGAAAGGAGCCACGGGAGGAATCTGGGGTCCCTTATTTAAGGACACGAACCCGAATGGCCTTTCAGAGGCCCCTCCTCCCTGCCCCATCACCCAGGGGGGTGAATTTCAACTGGTGAATTCAGAGGAAGGGAACGTACCATCAGTCTGCTGCCCTGCAGATGGGATAGACAGAATCTTGGGCTTAAAAAGAAAGGAGTGGGACTTCCCTGGTGGTCCAGTGGTTAAGACTCCAAGCTCCCGATGCAGGAGGCCCTGGTACACCGCAACTAAAGATCCCATGTGCCGCAACTGAGTCCTGGCGCAGCCTAACACATAAAATATTTGTAAAAAATGAAAAGGATGTGTGTGGCAGCAGTTAATCGCAGTGAGGGTAGGAGTCTTCCCCAGTTTGGTGACTCGTGTCCACCCTTCTGCCTCCTCAAAGGAGAATGGAGATGCTATCACTGGGGAAAATGAACCAGAGGGAGGGTGGAAGAGGGCTCTGGCCAGGACACACGGAAGGATGACCAGTTGGAGCTATGCGACGTGTGAGTCATTCCAACTCACAAGATTGTATGAGCTTCTCCCCCAGCAGTAGGAGATGTTTATAAAAGCCTTCTCAGGCTCCGTTCTTGGAACAGGCATTTGATTTATTCACCTGCAGTCAAACACCCAAGAAGCCCCAGCAGAGTCACTCGTTGCTATGCAATTGTTTACCCAGCCTGTCGCTCTTGCGGGAGGCTGTGAGCTGGTCCTGGCCCCAAATCCATCTCCCTGAAGCCAAGCTGGTTGCTCAGGACCTTGAGTTCTGCCCGGTGATCACAAATTGATAAACTGGTGTTTCGTTCTGTTTTTCTCCTTTCCTGAGAAGTTATTTCCTTTTGAAAAGATGAGCACTATTGTAGCTTTCCCCTCACTGGGACCTCAGTCTGCCCCTTGGCCTCAAAAATAACAGCTGAGTGTTTTGCAATAACACTTGTCAACAACTCCTTACCTCTCCCACTTCACTGGCTTGAATATACCCATCTTCAAGCAACTCTTCCTCTGTGGAATTTAATTGGACAAACACCTTCCCACTTTCGGGGGATGATGCTTGTTTTGGTCTGTGATTGCCGTTAAATCTTCGATAAATGCATTAATGAAGTTGTATGAACCAAGAATCTACTCTGACCCTCTTAACAGTGTCGAAAGATTATCAAAGGCTTTTGTTGAGATGATCTGTGTGACTGCATACACACAAATGTGATTGGATGGTGGACATATGCAAAATTACAAAGCAACATCCAAGCTCCACAGATGTCCTGTGTAAGCTGCATGTCTTCCCCCACTTAACTGATTACCAAAATAACTGTGTATCCTCAGGAACTGTTCTGATTTTCATTCTCACCTTGGTGGCATTCCTCATGCATTTTTCAGGCTGTGGCATTCATTCATTCATTCCATAAATACACCTCAGAGCATCTGCTGTGTTGCAGCCACAATCAGGTGCTGGAAGCGACAATGAACAAAGTATTTAGGGTCCTGGCTCTCGTGGAATTTCACAGCTTTGGTAGAGAAGCAGATATTCAGTAAATCATTTTAAAATGTTTAATCACAGGAAAAAGAAAAAGAAAAAATGTAGAATCGCACTCGGGACAGTTTTAAGAAATAAAAATACAGTGGTGTTCTGATTACCTGTAGCTGCACAACAACCATCCCGATGCTCAGGCTTAGGGGCAATAGACTATGTGACTGATGTTGATGATCACTGGACAGGTGTCGGTCATCCAGCAGCTCTGGCTGGCATTGGCTAGGGTGGCGTAAAAGCTGGATGCTGGAATCATTTGAAGGAAACACCCCCTCCCCTGCCTCCGGGACCTCAGCTGTACGTGTCAGATGGAACACACCACACTGCCTCTCCACGCAGCTTGGGCTTCCCCAGGGTGTGTGTCCTGAGAGAGGGCAGGCGAGATGCTGAACCATCTGTGCAGTCACAACTTCCTGCACAACTTCAAGGGGAGGGGAGATAGTCCCCGGTCTCTTGATAAGGTTTCAGAACTGCATGTAGGATCAGAAATGCGGCTAGGGCAAGTTTTGGAACGTGTAATATCTCACAAGCGGCTATGAGAGAGCAAAGAGTTTATTAGAGGGATCCAGGATTTTTTAGGATGGGATCCAGAGGAGGTGGAAGAAAGGGAGAGCATTCCAGACAGTGGGTCCTGGCTCAGGAGGAGGGCAGCTCTAGGGGGAGCAGAATGAAAGGACGGCTGCAACAGAGTGAGCCTGCATGACGGAAAAGTGCCAGCAACGTGAACGTCATCCGTGGGCACCCTCGAGGCGCTTCACCAGCCTGTACCTGGCATCCGGCTTGTCTGTCGCTGCACAAACCACCTCAAACTCCTTAGCGTAAGAGAGCATCATCACTTGTTATTTTTTCTCTATAACCCACTGTCCAGAAAAAGGCATCCTTGAAAGTAGGTGCTTTTTCAGCTTGAATCAGGACTGTCCTTGCCAGACCAGGACATATGGTCCTTCCTGCTCCAACGTCCATAGCCCTCTCCAGCTCCTTTGCCTTCCGACCATTCACTGTGTCATTTTCAAACACACACTTATTGAAATGTGGGCTTTAAAATGTATTTTCTGTTTCTTGGTCATTTCTCACTTCTAGATCATAAATACTGTGTTAAGGTTGCTTTTTCCTGATGAGCCTGAAACTTGATGGTTACGAATTTTGTCCCACAGTATCTTTCATGCAAACTGAGGCAGCTTTTGGCCTGTGGAAATAACCATTCAGGATGCCTCTCTGTCAGACGAAAGAAACCCAAGTAATGGAAGATTTTGCTTCAAGAAATGCTTTTTAAAAAACCTCATTTTTTGGCTAACTGATTTAAAAAAAAAAAAAAGAAAACAGGGATGACTCATCAGTTGAAATCAAATCCTCCATCCCAAAAAAGTGTTTTTATAAGAAGTGGGTGTTTTTTCTGTCCCTGAAGGCAGACGGCGTAATATTTGGTGCCTTCCTCTTCTGAGTAATATATTCCATCTCAGTGGAAAGTGACAGCTTCAGACTGGAGCCAATAACATTTTATTTTCAGAGTTGGGCGTGATACCCCCTTATGCGCCTTCAGCCCTGAGAAGAGTTCAGCCTGGACCATTCCACACAGGCCCCTTTGCCTCCCTTCCCTCCAGCCAACTGTTAACCTGTCTTTCTGAGGACCCTAGGTGCCTAGGGAGGGCGTATGGAAACAGCGCCAGATGTTAACAGCCCTGACTATCAACAAGCATGACGTTTACTGTCCAAGAGTCCACCCACCGCCCACCTTCCTCTCCCAACCTCAGTTCCCCACTCAGGAGCCTGTATTCCTTTCGCAGATCTCCACCAGAACGTCTTTTCTTTCCCAAGACTCTACAACTCTGTGTCCTTTACTGAAAGAAGGTGATGGGATTCATTTCTGAGCCATGAAAACAAACGTCCCATTCCACTCTGTCTGTCTTCTTGGAGGCTTCCACAAATACCTCCTTGCTAGAAGACAAAAAATGCAAAACGTGTATCCATCTCTTTTCCAGGTTGAAGCCCACAGGGAACTCGTACGAGCCCTGAACTATTGCTCCAGCATCAAGAATTAAAGGGTATTTAAATGAGATATTACATGAGGTGAAGACTAGGAGAACAGAGGGGAAAAGTTAAGAGAGCCACTTGGGGTGGAATAGCAGCACTAATAGCTGCTCAGACGCAAGGCGGGTGGGACTTAGGGTGGCCAATGGTCCCAAGTGGCCTGGGCCATGGAAATTTTCAGCTTCCCAGTCCAGAAGGTTCCAGGAATACCAGGGTGAGTTCATCACCCAAACTGGAGTCCTCTTCCTTTGTTATCTTTATTTTTTTATTTTATTGAGGTATAGTTGACTTACAGTGTTGTGTTAATTTCTGCTGTACAGCAAAATGACTGCTTCTTTTATATATATATATATATTCTCTTCTCAATAACATTCTCATTATTTTTATCACAGGATATTGAGTATAGTTCCCTGTGATATACAACAGGTTGTTTCTGCATCCTATACATAATAGTTTGCACCTGCTAGTCCCAAACTCCCAGTCCATCCCTCCCCTCCCCCTTTGCTGGAGTCCACTTCCTTAATCAGAAGCTCTGCTGGGATAAGCCAGGTTCTGCTCTGGAACAGGAAGAGGAAGCAATGCCATGGTCAGGCTGGGGCCTGGAGGAGAAAGAACAAAGCCAGAGGAGCCGCCGGTCACTCAGGCTTCTTGGTTCGGGGACTAAGGGATGTTTGGGGTAAGAAAGTAGCCATGGTGGCGGTGAACAGCGTCACAGAGACTTATATAAGAGGGCTCACTGTCTATCTGTAGGCTCAAAAGGACCGAGGCAGAACTCCACTCTGTAAGGAAGGGATCACTTAAACTATAAGAGGAACAGGTTCAGCTGAGCTTTTAAGGTCCTCTCCAGGCAGCCTTGCAGCAGAACCCCTGGGGTTAGGGGTGGTCTGGCTTCTGGCCAAACCCTAGGGCTCTCCTCTGTCCCTCTTCCAGGCTCTGGGCCCTCCACTCCTCCCATTCCTGGTGGGAGGGCATTAGTTATTCAAACTTCCTTTTTTGTCTTCACCAGCCATCTGTGCATCTCACTGCTTCAGCTCCAGAGAGCAATCCAGCAGTACTGCCTGTTCTGAAATAGCTGGAGGGGACAGTTAACACCACCGTGGACTCCCCTTTCCAGAAAAACAATGTCCGAAAGTCAGAAATAAGGCAAAAAAAAGATGCAAAACAGAATACATGCCTCAGGGGCATTAGACCTTCTAGAAGGATATAACTTTGATTGATTGTTTATTCTTGATTCAATATTTTATAAGCCTTTAAAATTAGCTATTTATTTGTTAAAAACCATTAGGGTACAAATGGCTTTTATCCAGTAGTGGTGGAAATGATTTTTTTCCTGTAGAGATAAAAATCATGTTCTGTTTATGGAGAAGATAACACGAAAGGTTGTAGCTTTATTGCCTTGAGGAAAAATAACCGGTTTTGTAACTAACTCAGTGACCTTACTCCCCATTTTTTCCTTTCATGAACCATGTATCAGATGATCTTACACACCTGGTTCTCTCATGAATGAGTTAAAATAAAACTTTGACACTTATACCTTAGATATTTATAGGAAAACGATACTTCCTTTTGCTTTTTTAACTTTTGTGTTTATACATTTTTGCTTTTTTAACATTTTAAACATCCGTTCTACAGTCCCCTGCTCCTCCCACCCCCCTCGCCCGTCTCTGTTTCTGATTCCCTTTGGACTCACCAGAATGCAGTTCCACGTCACAAGTCCTGGGCCTCCCTCAAGGGCTGTGGTAAGCACACCTTTGGGTATAAATGCTTTTAAAATGAATTGCTCAATTGCTATTATCTATAGCAGAATCTGGACACCAAGATGTCCAGCAATAGAAAATTATGGCACATCAACACTAAATATGGAGAAGGCAATGGCACCCCACTCCAGTACTCTTGCCTGGAAAATCCCATGGATGGAGAAGGCTGGTGGGCTGCAGTCCATGGGGTCACAAAGAGTCGGACATGACTGAGTGACTTCACTTTCACTTTTCATTTTCATGCATTGGAGAAGGAAATGGCAACCCACTCCAGTGTCCTTGCCTGGAGAACCCCAGGGACAGGGGAGCCTGGTGGGCTGCTGTCTATGGGTCACACAGAGTCGGACACGACTGAAGCGACTTAGCAGCAGCAGCAGCAACACTAAATATCATGCAGCTATTAAGCGTAATCATTGTCAAGCCTATCGCAGCCACATGGAAATGCTCAAGTAAACTTGTGAGAAGACGGCTTCCCTGGTGACCCAGTGATAAAGAATCCACCTGCCATGCAGGAGACGTGGGCTCGATCCTGGTTGGAGAGCATCCCACATGCCGCGGAGCAACGAAGCCTGTGTGCCACAGCTATGGAACCCGCGCTCTAGAGCCCGCGAGCCATGACTACAGAGCCCGTGCGCCCTAGAGCCTGTGCTCTGAAACGAGAGAAGCCTCGCAAGGAAAGCCCATACACCGCTCCTAGAGAATCGCCCAGGCTTGCTACAGCTAAAGAAAGCCCGCGCGCGGCAGCGAGGACCCGGAGCAGTCAAACGTAAATAAATAAATAAAGTCTTAAGGGGAAAAGTATATAAAAAAGACGTTGTATAAAATAAGAATTGGAAGGTGAGATAAGCATGAAAATATCTGTGAGGAGGGGCTATTAGGAAGCTTTTTTGTTTTTTTCTCAGAGTTTTTAACCATGGCTTTTGTCCTTACAATGAAAAAATGTAAGAAAGTTGAAAACCCAAGCAGGCAGAGTATTAACATTATATGATATTATTGATATGAAATGGATAGTTACCACCAACATGGTCACAGAACAATGGCTGGGAGATTTCACTGGGTGACTCTCCTAAAATCTCCCAAACTTACCCATTCTGTCACCCTTTCACCTCCAAACACTTAGGGAGCTCTGTGTGTGCATGCAAGTCGCTCAGTCGTGTCTGACTGTGACTCTATGCGCTGTAGCCCGCCAGGTTCCTCTGTCCATGGGATTCTCCAGGCGAGAGGGCTGGAGTAGGTTGCCATGCCCTCCTCCAGGGGATCTTCCCAACCCAGGGATCGAACCTGCATGTGGGTTCTAATTTACCACCAGCGCCACGTGGGAAGCCCATGAACTCTGAGGTCACTTTAACTCCATCTGCTATATGACTGGGCAGGAAAGGCAAGACCCAGGGCATCAGATGAAACTTGGTGGGGCAGGACTTATAAGCTTCCGAAGGCTTATAAGGGCATGCAAGACCGCAACACTCAGACTCACGGACAGGTATCAGCAGCTCTGCTCACAGACTCCCCGCAGGCCTGCAGTCCCTTTGGAGGGCTGTCAAGACCCCGCTGCCCATCCCTGCCCTTGGCATGGTCACTGCTGCTAGCCCGCTGTTGACCTACTCAGATCCGCCTTTGGGCCAGAGAAGGTGAGTGTGCACCCTCTAGACCCCAAAACTGGGACCCAGGCCCAATTCCCCTTTGTCCACCCTGCCTTCTTGCCACTTGCAGCTTCCACGCCTGGCCATGGAGAGGCTTCCCGGCCATGGACGTGGTGCTGGCTGTCCTTCAGAGCCCAGACATTCCCCCCGCCCTCTTGGAGGAAACCACAAAAACAAAGCAGGAGCCAGCTTTGTTCCGAGGGAATGTTTTCACCCTGTTTCTGCTTCATGAAACTCTTTGGCCTATAACACAGGCAGTGAAGCATCCTGAGGCTCCCTGAGGTACCCGTGCTGCCAGCCCGATGACCTGCCAGCTCCAACCTCACTTGGAGTTGCTTTTATTTCTCTGGCTGCTTTTTGAAGTTGGCTCTTTTCTGCGTGTATGTATTTACAAACAGAGTTTATGTTCCTCAAAAATCTCCTTTCTTTTGAGTCCCTGAGTCAGTCTTTGTTCAGTGAGTAACAGAGTCCTACTTTGTTTGATAGGTTGGTACATTCTTAGCTAATTTTCAAGCACAGATCCCGAGCATAAGCTCCTAATGGGCAGGGACATACTTTACATTTTTAAATAGCTAACATAATGCCCTACACAGAATAAATATCTATTGGCAACCTGGAAACAATCCTAATGTTCATCATTAGGAGAGTGGATAAACAACTAATCTACTCATACAATGGAATACCATTTAGCAATAAAAAGGAACACTTCACTGATGCATACCACAGCGTGGATGAATCTCCAGAACATTACACTGAGAAAAAGCAGCCAGTTGCAAAGGAGCATGTACCATTTGATTCCATCTGTTTGAAGCTCTAGAACCAGCAATGCTAGTCAATGTGGATTGAATGCTTGTACCTCTCTCCCCATTGTTATGTTGAATCCATAGCCCTCAGAGTGGGCTGTATTTGAGATGGGGCCTCTATGGAAGTGATTAGGTTAAATAAGATCGTGAGAGAGGGGACCCTGATCCTAGAAGATTCCTGTCCTTTTAAGGAGAGACACAGGAGGGCTCACTGTCCA
Organism: Bos indicus x Bos taurus; assembly: GCF_003369695.1. Taxonomy (NCBI): domain Eukaryota; kingdom Metazoa; phylum Chordata; class Mammalia; order Artiodactyla; family Bovidae; genus Bos; species Bos indicus x Bos taurus. Next base: position 5,716 of record NW_020867559.1, on the reverse strand, counting down.
TCTGCCTGTACAAAGAGGAGGTCGTGTTAGGACACGGTGAGAAGGTAGCTGTCTGAATCAGCAGGAACCTTCCTCCCGGACTTCCAACCTCCGTGGGAAAGTAACCATGAGAAAGTCAATTTCTGTTGTTTAAGCTACTCAGTCTATGGTATTTTATGAACACTATGGCAGCCCAAGCTAAGACAAGGTCAGAGCAGGGTTTGCTGCTGGGGGAGCTGGCATGACTGGAAAAGGACACACGGAGCCTCTAGGGTGAAGCATACGCACTACATCCCAACTGGGCGTTGGTCACATGGATATTTACCTGGGTATATGCAAAAAAGGGTTGAGCTATACCCTTCCGACATATGTATTTTACTGTATGCAAATTGCAACTCGATAAAGAACTGAAAATTAAATCTGTTGGTAAGAATGATTATCTCTTCACTGTGACTCACACCCTGCAACGGATCCATTTGGGATGAAGGTTTGACAAGCACCTGCCATGTACAGATTCTCACGGGGACAGCAAAGGGCGGTGGGTGGAGCAGCCCTGGCCCCTGGTTCCCAGGGAGGCGTTTCCACCTCCTGAGTCCACGCCTGGAAGTCCTCAAGTCACGGCCGCTGAGCCAAATCAGACCGAATGCTGCTGGTTCGGTAAGAGACGTTTTGACACCTGGGAAGCCATGTTAACCAGTCATGCTTCCACGGAGGCAGCTGTTGCCTGGTTCCTTTGAGAACCAGCCCCGCCCCAAGAGCTGCTCAGACGCTGGCAAATTCCACCAGGGAAAGCAAAAGGGAAATAGGAAAGCCGATGCAGAAAGTCTTAATGAGATACGAAACTGTGCAATTCTGACCTTGAAGACTACTTCTTCGCAAGCAAAAGAAGCTGGAAAACAGTTAACGCCCACACTCCAGCGGTTGGCTTTTCTGTGATGTGCGGCAATAATGGGGCTTGTAGCACCCTGGAATAGAACTGAGAAATGCCTCGCCGGGGGCTCCCACGCCCTTCTCTCCTGACTTTGGCAATGCTGACGAGATGCAGTCAGCCCCCAGCGCAGAGCACCATAAACAGGGGAAAAATCGAGGTGGTCCTCCCCAGGGATCCCAGGCACTTTGCCATTAAAAAACATTCTTTTTGAAAATCACTGACATTCTAGGACAGGTAAACTTGTGACATACCTGCCACCCATCTTCCATCCTGAGCCTTAGCAGATGTTCTAAGTTGATCATAGCACGTTTCATCACTCGGCCCAGTTCTAGAATCAGCCATACGCTAGAGCCAGCTGGCACCACCTCATGACACCCGATGGTTAAACCGCAGGAATATTGGGACTTCCCTGGCTGTCCAGTAGTTAAGACTCCAAGCCTCCAATGCAGGGGGCATGGTTTCAATCCCTGATTAGGGAACTAAAATCCCCATGCCACATGGCATGACCAGAACTGTTAAAAATAATTCAGGAACTGGAAGCAACCTAGATGCCCATTGACAGATGAATGGATAAAGAAGTTGTGGTACATATACACAATGGAATATTACTCAGCCATAAAAAGGAATGCATTCGAATCAGTTCTGAGGTGGATGGACCTAGAACCTATTATACAGAGTGAAGTGAGTCAGAAAGAGAAAGATAAATATTGTATTCTAACACACATATACAGAATCTAGAAAAATGGTTTGGAAGAATTTACTTACAGGGCAGCAATGGAGAAACAGGCATACAGAATAGAATTATGGACATGGGGAGAGGGGAGGAAAGGGTGAGATGTATGGAAAGAGTAACATGGAAACTTATATTACCATATGTAAAATAGATAGCCAATGGGAATTTGCTGTCTGGCTCAGGAAACTCAAACAGGGGCTGTGTATCAAACCTAGTGGGGTGGATGGGAGGAAAATGGGAGGGAGGTTCAAAAGGGAGGGAATATATGTCTACCTGTGGCTGATTCAGGTTGAGGTTTGACAAAAAACAACAAAATTCGTTAAAGCAATTATCCTTCAATAAAAATAAATTAAAAAATAATAATTCAGGAATCTTGATAGCTGTTTGTTAAGCATATTCATTATTAAAACTAAATGATATAAGTTAATACTTGAATTACATTAAAAGAAAAAGTAATGGATCCTCAAAATTCATCCTTTTATTAATTGTCTTATCACCTTTATGATTATCTACGTGCCTGAGGTTATTCACAAATACGGTATCTGGAAATGCTACATAATGGTGTGCTACTGGGTATCTCTTCCCAACTCCGTGTTGACAGATACAGCATTAGCTTCAAATATGTCACCATGACAGTATTTACATCCCAGAAACCAGTAAATCCAAGAAGTCAAGGCATCCTCCCCACTCCCTGGTGAGAGACGGTTTTTAAACATCGACCAGCACACCATCACCGGATGTCAACATCAGAAAATGAGAGGACCCCAGAGGAGGCAGACTGTGCCAGGCAAATTCCTTTCTGCCTATAATAGGGGGAGAAGTGCTGGTCAGCATGCCTTTCCTCTGGCATGCAAAGACGCAACTCTAAGCACTCACAGAGGAAACAGGAAGAAAGAGACGGAGAGACCGCCTGGATCCAGCCATGCTCCGAAGCCAGGAAGACCTGCTGCATGGATTTTACTCTTGTGAGACTTGCCTAGGGGCATCATTTTCTCCATCTGACGAAGACATCAGGAGGACTCACAGGTCAGCCCAGGAGGGACAGGTGACTCTTTGCCCTGGAGTCTTCCATGCGAGTGCCAGAAGGAGTCCTCTGAGGACCATGGGCTGAGGTCAGGCAAACGCAGGAGCAAACAAGGGTGGAGCAGTGGAGAGGCTGGTCAGGAGTGGGGCGTCTGGGAAGCCCTGAGACCCAAGAGGGGTGCAGGCAGTGGTGTGAGGCTCCAGAAAGAACGGATCTAGGGTTTCTCGCTGGAAGTCTGGCCTGGCTGCAAAGGGTAGTAGAGGCTGAAACGTGGGCAGAGAGTAGGCCCAGGCCTCAGAGAAACTTGCTCACAGGATGGCGACATAGAGACTTTTTTCATAATTTCAGGCAGTAGTCTACACAAGAGGGATAAGTTGCCATAGCCCGGCCAAGTGAGGGCACTGTGGATCAGGGTGGGGCCTCAAAGTTGGCTGAGTCAGTGGCTCCAAGCAGGGTGCTTACTTCCCACAGCGCTGATCTGCCTTTCTTATCCCCTTTATTTATTTAACTTAAATAATCCACTCTAAAATACTGGAGCCTAGTCTTCACCATGCAGCAGAATCACCCAGGTACCCCTCCTAAAAGGCAGACTTGGGGGCTGTGCCCCTAGGAAATTCCATTGAGAGGTTCCGAAACTAGGCCAGGAATCTCAGGTTGTGAGTCCCTTGGGGAAGATTCCCATTTTATTGTCAGTTTTTGCCTCTGGCAAAAGCAGCAAGAGCCAATCGGGGCAGGCAGGACTGGTCACAGAATTTGCAGAGTCCAGCATAAAGGGAAATTGCAGAGCCCCTTGTTCAAAAGTTATTAAGGATTTCAAGACTGCAGAACATTTAACCAGGCACAGACCCATCCAAGCAGGTGACTGCCCCCAGGAAGCCCTGCTAGCCGGGCCCCATCTGCCTGTGGGGCTCCTGTGTCATCTCAGTATTTGTGTTAGCGACCAGGATTCTTGGTCTCCTAACTCAGTAGAAATTAATATGAGGCTGGACTGGAATTCAGGCAAGGCTTTGCTGGGGCCCCTGCCGCAGTGGGGGGAGCGAGAACAGTAAACAGTATCCTTGTTCGATCGCTCCCCACGCAGGGATGAACTGGTTCCCTATACAGGGTGAAGGCCGAGGTGTGTGCAGGGGGTGGGCAGGACGGGTGGCTAAGTGGTCAGCCCACCCCTTGGTGGTGCCAAGTGCAGGGGGCACGCACATGCCCTGCTCTTGCCCCTGACTTCCTGTTTCTGCTCCCAGCCCTTCAGAAGTGGCAGTTGTGTGTTGGTGTCTTCTTCACGCTGCTGCTGCAGCTCAGTCTGCATTTTAGCCATGTCCGCCTCTGCGACCTTACAGACTTAGCCCACCAGGCTCCGCTGTCCGTGGGATTTCCCAGGCACCCCCAATGGTGGTATACACACTGTTATTATTAGTCCCTTATTCCTTTCTGTTTTGCTGCTAGAGGAGACATTCATCTAAGTACAAGCACTACAGCAAAAGGGCCCAGGGCCCAGGGCCCAGTCGGTCTCATCTGTTACTCCAGGGTGCCCACCTGCATTCAAGGACAGTGGCTCCAGGCAAAAGGGCAGTGAGTCTTAAAACCCAGTGTCTTGACTTTGGAGGAAAGCCGTGGTCCTCCAGGGTTGGACAGAGCAGCTCTTCAGACTTGGGGAAGTTCCACTTCCTCCCAGGCCCCCGAGGCTCCAGAGCTATGGCTGGGTCAACTGTTGGAATCTGGAACAAACAACAGAAATGTTTCAGGGAGATTGGAACAAGTTGGGGAGAGGACCCCTGCATCTGAGAGCCAACTAGAAAGGAAGCCGCAGATAAACATCCACAGGTAGTCAAAGCCGCCTGAGCCTCAGACCCGACTCTTGTTGGCCGGGTCACTCTTTCCACTCTCTGATCCTGTACTGAGAAGACACCAAAGCATTGGAGTGACCAACGCATCCCAGTTGGCTTGGGATGTCCCTAGATTCAGCAACAAGAGCCCTGAGCACTGTTCACTGGGTTAGCCTGGGTGAACCAGGAAGGATGGTTAGTCAGCCTCCAGAATTGCGAGTCGCAGGGCCCTGTGTGCAAAGGTTCAGGGACTCCTGTGGGCAGGGGTCCTCCGAGACTCAATGGCTGAGTTCCCGCGATCTGATGCAGCAGCTCAACAGCCTCGCTGGTGGCAGCTGCACTTTTCCTCCGTGTTCACGGGACCTCCTGTCACTCACAACCAGATTCAGCACAGCTTACTAGTGTGGCTGTGGCCAGTGATTTATTGCTCTTGGTTTTTCCTCCCCAAAACTTCATGCTCTGAGCAGTGGTCCCCGTCTCTGGGGACATATGAGAATTCCCCTATGGGGATTCCCCTAGGTCATTCTGACCCACCGCCAGGGTTAAAGCCCTGAAGCTCTAGGACCTAGAACACCAGGCACGTGATTTCCCCTTTGTCCAAAACAGTTTATATATATTATATATATATATTTTTTTTTTTTTTTTTTTTTTTTCAGGAAAATCTTGGCTCTGCTCAGGGTCTCCTTCAGCTCACCTTTCTGCAGCTGTGAAAGGGCCTCCATTCAGGCATAGTTCTGGTTTAAGCAATTCTTTTTTTAACCAAAAAAGTCAGTCCTAGATTACATTTCTTGATAGTCAAACATTTGGCACTGTCCCTATGATCGATGCAGACATCTTATCTCCAGGTATTTACTTGCCTCTTAAAGATGAAAATCCTGAACTCCAGGTTTAATGACAATGACCAGGAGGATCTATTGATTGTCCAGCTGGAACACTCTTATTCTAAGGATACAGTGAATTTGATGACCAACCCTGTTCCCTTCTTTACATTGGCTACTGGGAAGCTCAGAGAGCTTCACTTTTGCAATTGCCTACATGCTTTGTAAGTTACTTTACTTTGGTTTTATCTTGCTCCCTAAGCTTATTTTTTCTCTGTTCTTATCTATTTATTCTGTCCTGTTGAATTGAATGCACACACAAGCCACCACAAATCCTTTCAAAAGCAGAGACTAATATATAAATAAAGTACAAATGTAATTGGCTAGGATTAGGAAACTTTATGAAACTAC